>NC_134402.1:379165883-379395883 GCF_038048845.1 Mixophyes fleayi
GCTCCACTAGTTTCTTGGATAAGTGCTGTAATTCTAAAGCTAATAAATTATAAAAAAAAAAACAGTTTAATCCCTGGTAGGCCATACTTAATGCGAACACTTGCTTGCAAATTATACAGACAAACCTGGTTGTCTACCTCCTCCATCTTTGATTATTGGCAATGTAGCCATCATCTTTGGGTGTATATTACACCCCCACTTGTAGTTAAATAGAAAAAAAGCAGCCTGCATAGACTGTGGAATTAGAAAGTAAAAATAAATGGACCAAGGTAGTTTGGTATCTGTCTGCATCAGACCCCCTCTCCACTAGGAGTAAAATAGAAAACTATTCAGCCGTTATAGAGTCTAGAATATAAATAGAAATTGAGAAAGCAATTTGGTATCTGTCTGCATCATAATCATCAACATCATCATTAGTGTCCTCGTCGCCTACACAAATCTCCCCCTCATCCTCTTCTAATTCAAAAGTGGCATCCTCAATTGGTGTATCACCGGCTACATTCGGGCTGTTAAGGCACACATCAGCAGAACTGCTGAAAGGAACCTTCTTTATGGGTACACTGTCACTAACAGAATGCTCACGATTAGACATACCACTGGTGGATGGACTCTCCACAGGGATTGGTGTCATTTCTGATTCAGAGCATACATTTATCCTCTAATGCCTTACTGTTTTCTTGCAGCTCGGCTTTCATGCGTAACAGTACTTGTGCACCACTTTTAGACTCCAAATTACTTGGCTTTGCTTTGTCACGAGTGTCCGTACAAGAAGAAGGCTCAGTAACATTTTTTGATCTGCCACTAATAGAGAAAGGTGAAGGCCTCATTCTTTCTTTGCCACTACGTGAGTAAAATGGCATGTTAGCAATTTTTTTTTTTATCGGCACTTAACTTTTTCTCAGTTACACTTCTTTTTCCCTTCAACACGGTAAAAAAAAATTTGCTGTGTGTTTTTTTGACTGATTTCAAAAGACTGTGTAGTTTGACATCGCCTTTCCCAGATGACGTACTGGGAATACTACCATCAGGACTGGTGACAGAACCTGGTTGCTCATTCTGCTCATATGTGGACTGCTTTGAATCCATTATGAGCCCAAAGCACTTGGGAGTGCTAAATATTATTTTTTGAGACTGCTGACAAGCTGTTAGGAACTCCCCAGGCAGCATAACAAAACTCGTAGTCTACTCCGAAAGCCTGGTGTTCGCCGGAGCCCCTAGTGGTGGGGACAGACTTGGCCGCAGGCTGACAGAGGGTCGAGAATCGTATACCAGCTAAGGAGAACCCAGGGAAAGAGTGATTGGCGGACAGCAGCGTGGGGTCCAGGCAGAGTAGATGCCGGCAGCAGACAGCGTAAAGTACAGAGTAAACCAAGGTCAGAGGTCACAAGCACCGGTTCGGAATCCAGGGACAGGCAAAAGGTTAGGGGCACTGGCGGAGGAGCAGAATCCGGTTTCAGGCAAATAGTCAGGCTCAGAAGCGTAGGTTCAAGGTCCAGGAACAAGCGTGGGTCATACACGGGAAGTCTATCATAGGTTTAACACCAAACACAGAGAGAACAAGCAGGCAGCAGAACTGAAAACAGGACGCTATAACCGGCAGTGAGGCCCAGTCCTCACTGCCTTAAATAGTACAGATGGCCAATCAGGACACAGACCAGAATGTGTCCTCAGCTGCAGAATGATGAACATGCAGAGCCTGCAGCCAATGGGAATAGCAGAGTGCCAGCAGTAATCATGATCCCTAATCAGCCTCGATTGGCTGGCTGAACCCAGCCTTGAACGGCTGGCCCTGTAATCATCTGTGCGCACGCGCCCGGCTGTTTGACAGCTGGCCGGGCTCGTCCCCAGAAGCTCCCCAGCGTCCCGGTTGATGCCCAGGCAACCGGGACGAAGCTACAGGATGTGACGTCCCGGTCATCATAGCGACGGCCGGGACGCCTGGAGAAACAGTCACAGAGTCGCGGCGGTGCCCGCGGCCGCCGCGACTAACACAAGCAGGACTTTTGACAGACAGAGATATTAATGCAAAAGAATGGGGGACACCCCAAAGCACTTGTAGTTACAAATATTGAAAAACAAGACTCCTCTATCCTCCTCTCTTCTCTATCAATTGTTATCAGAATTGTAATCAGAACTGTTATCAGAACTGTTATCAGAATTGGATGAAGAATAAGGTATATTCTCTGTCCCTGCTCTAATCAGCCTGTGACTACACCCTGCTCTGTCCCTCTGTCAAATGGCGATGGATTGCTGTGGAGGGGGGTATTCGTGGATTTCAATTATAGCGAGAACTGAGCCCCGAGATCCGGCAATGTCACAATGACGTTCGGCCTCGATTTGGAATCCGAGCGGGCGGGAGAGTACCGAGCCTGCTCGGCTCAGTACTCAGATAGGCAATGTTCGGGTGGGTTCGGTTCTCGGGGAACCGAGCCCGCCCATCTCTAGTGCCAATACAGCAAGCCCCATCATAATTTATGTTGTATTAGCATGTTTGCACTGCCTAGAGTAGCTTAGATTTTGTTATACATTTAAAACTGCTCTACCACCTACTACATCAGGAGATTGTGGCTTGTGACTGGTCCTCTGGCTCGCGCACACTCTCTGCCGCCATTTTAGAGTGGCAAATGAAATAGATGTGCCAGTTCTGTGTTACAGAATTGATGGAGCCCTGAGATAAACAGTTGCATAAGAAAAACACCTGGGGCTATGGCGTGGGGAAGCAATGGTGTGGTACTTGTAAAACGTGAAACATTTAACACAAAACTATAAGGACAACTGGATATTAAATTACACTTTTATTTATACAGCTCTGCAAGTGTTAGGATTGCCTCATCATATAAATTACTTTTCCATGTTTTCCAAGGGTGTGCTTATTATCTAATGAAATTGCTGCCATTATTCTGTACAAATTGCATTTACATTTGTGATAACCTTATAGTTCATCCATTTAGAGCATTTTCTTTGTACACTAAAAACCCTGAAGAATAAAAACATAATAATTTACTTGTTCTCCTAATAATGTTCTTTGGTGTTATAAAACAATTTTTCCATAGCAAAAAAAGTTACCTTTATAAAGTTGTCTTTCGAGCCTTAAACTAGGTACACAATACCTAAAATTACTGCAGATGTGATTTCCGTATCGATTTCACCATTGACTGAAAGTCCTGATGAACATGCAGATTTATGTGTACGCACTCACACTATATACTTTCATATCTGTGTTCTTCCTCTGTCATAACCATCTGTTGAAAGGACAATATTCAGGTGCAGGGGGAGCAGTGAACAAATGTATAGGATTTTCCTAGAACTCTATTCACCTGTGAGAAAGCAAGACTTGCTCTCTCCTGGGCAGTCTGAAAGCAAGATACCGAGTTAGGGTGTCAGAATACAAAGCTTGCACGCAGGCGGCCTTGCGCTAGATCTCACAGTGTTCCTGCTGTGTAAACTGGAGGAAACATGACAGGAGGAGTTGCCACAGTGACATAAACATCACTTTGTATAAAACCAGAATATTTTTTTTTATAGCTATATAGTTCAAAAGGCAAAAGGCAATGTTGTATGTAGCAATGTAAAATATAACAACATAATTTGACTTGATCAATAAAAAAAAAGTGTCTAGCTCCACTAATAAACACTATAATGTCTTATAAATCTGTTGCTTATTCTTTACTTGAAATGCCACTAGCATTAAGAGTTAAGGTCAACAAGGTAAAAAGAGACGCATAACAAAATTCAAATACTTAAAAAAAAAAAAAAAAAGCAGCATTTTAAACGAAGACATACAGTAAGCGTTTATGTGAAGTCAAGTCAACAACTTCACTTTAAAGTATTAAACACCTGACCAAAAATGATGCTATCATTATTATTCAGTATTTTGTACAGATGGTACATGTCATTTCAAGGCATGTGGAAAAAAAACAGGCATGAGCATCTAAAGTCAAATTACACTTCAGTCTTTATGCCATGCCTATTTTAATCTTCTCAATTCGCTAAATTACTCCCTAGTTCCCAAGAAAAAGATATGAAAGACAACACATGAATGTGGGTCAAGTGCTTACTGATTGCCGGGTGCAACACACTGATGTTTAACCCTTGCAGTAGTAAGCGCAATGCATAGCAGTTACAATGTGGAAAAAAATGGGCAGAAGCTAAATAGTGTTTTTAATTAAAAGTAAAGTATCTGCTTCGTTTTATAATTATGGGAACATGTGAAGGTTGGAGAGTTCCGGTTGAAAATTAAATGCCTTAGGGACCAAGAAACCTAATTAAACATGGTAAAGGTAGAAGGGAGATTGAAGCCTCATTAATAACTTACGAAGGTATCTGATAAGAACTTGCCTTTGGGAGACCTAGATGCAGCCTCTTGCTAATTTAAAGGCTCTTTATGATTACCTGAATGCAGGCCCCAAACATGAAAGTCTAAGCTAATTTTCCACACCAATCTTCAAACAAGTGAATGAAAACAAGCTCTTTCCAGCACAGCGAAAAATAAATGTTTCATTTTAGTATGATGTTGGAGCATATGCTCATTCCTTTATAATATATACACATACGCTTAGAACTAAATTGTTCAAAAATGTATTTATTTATATACAGTATGCACAACTTATATACTTACTTTACACATTTGACTACAGTACTATACTGCCAAGACCAATTATAACATTATAAATCACATATTTGTACATTTTCTGCTATGATTTCTCCATACTGTAGGTATATTACCAGCCCTGCCTCTGCCCTAATGGTCTTCACTTAGCATCCTACGTCTGTGCTTCTTTGCTGTACAAATATTCTGGTAATATTGTGTAATGTCAGTCCTTGGGATAATGCCAACCAGGGGGTAAAGATTTTGCATATTCTCCCCGTTTTTGCGTGGGTTTCCTTCGGGTGCTCCGGTTTCCTCCTACACGCCAAAAACATACTCATAGGTTAATTGGCTGCTTTTAAATTGCACTTAGTCTCTATCTGCCTGTGTGTGTATATGTTAGGGGATTTAGATTGTAAGCTCCAATGGGGCAGGGACTGATCTTAATGAGTTCTCTGTACAGCGCTGCAGAATTAGTGGTGCTATATAAAGATGATGATGACGATCATCTCTGTGTGTAGATCCTGATCTACACACACTTTATTCAGCAGCTGGTATGCCAATGTAAGAGGCTGATAATATTTAACTTTTATCTATCCTTATTTTGCTTTGTAAATTTACAGGTATAAATACATTCATAAAATATGATGCATGCACAAAAATAGTGTTTCCAATTCTTCCAGTGCAATATGTTATGGGGCAAGAGAAAACAGTCATTTATTAGCAAGACTATTATTATAACTACCAAGATTCCCGAAATCCACGGTAGTGCAGGTACTACACCCAGAGGAACAACAGTAGACATACCAGCAGGAGCGGGCTGGCAAATTTTACCCCGGAGAGAAAGACTCGACTCAGCAGCCTATTAGGGACATTTTAAAGGGAAAAAAAATGTAGGTGACCCAGCCCAAGGTGGCCCACTATGGGACTGCCCCCGAGAGCATATGCCCCCCTGTCCCTACATACCAGCTTTTCTACCTTATAGTGTTAGTGGTGGAATATGCTTTGAATACCGATTTACCTTAACTGTTGGTGCTAGTAAGTAGTAAGTGGGAACAGGTGAGAACAGAGAACCTGAATTAAATTCCTTGTGTTCGCTGGAGGTGCTTGAACTAAAAACAGGTTTGAGGCTAATCCTTGTCTGCAAAATGTAGCCTTCTAGGTTGTGACACAGGGAAAGGTCACTAGACTAATAATCTGCAAATTATTAGTACAGGAAGTGAAAGGTGTCCTACAAAAGAGAAGCTATGAAGTTTACAGTTTAATATGTTGAGAAAAAACTTGTACATCATAAAATAGTACTAAAAAGCTGCAGCCTCGCCCTACACAAACCCCATTACTATCACATGGCTGTTTCAAATCCTATGCATGTGGGTGGATGAGGGATGTATTTGCAATAACAAGTGAGCATGTGCAAGGGGAGAAGAGAAATATTTTGTTTCTTGAATTTATCTTGTCTTGCTCTAAAGAGAAGCAACTCAAGGGCAAAATTATAGCTGCATATACAATTATTCCTCATTATATCTAGGGCTACACATTAAATACACATTCAAGTTACAGAGACTCGATTAGAATTTTATAAACATCATTGCAAACACCCCTGTTACCAATGTAGCTCATGTTATCATATATTCAGAGCAGTGTGTCTACACAATGTGAGCAGTAGGCTGCATACCTGACTTTGGATACTGGGTCCACATGTTGACCCTTATCCAGCTGTTGCTCACCACTACTGTAGGACCCCTCTGTACTAGGTTTAGGATGCCGTCATTCATGAGGGCTCACAGCTGTAAATTTTGGGTATTTGACTAACACACCCAGTGCAAAATGAGTCTCCGGTGAGCCCACTTATCTCTCTTATCTGTGATTGGCTGAGCTGTGTAACAGACTGTTCCCGAATGGCTGCCCAGCTAGTAAGAAGGCGGGCTTACCGGAGATGAACGCATTTCCAGTTAACTGCTCCTTGATACAGATTTGTTCCGTCCATGTTTTTCTTTACATTTCTCATATGGATTAGCTTTGGTTCATGTCAGAAAAAAAAGATGAAGTATGCCATCTCGCCCATGTATGTGCTGGCGCTTGTAGTTCTACAACCACAAGCATGCAAGAACAGTCATGGGCTGACTGCAATGCCACAAGTGCTTGCATTATATTGTCACAGTATCAACCCAATACCCTCTGGTCAGGAGTATCAAGAGGGGCCCAATGCTAGCCAGAATGTGGCCTGTACTGTGTAGGTGCAGAGGCCCAGACTTTTTTACTTTATATTTAAGCTATTCCATGTGGCTTTTGCTGTATAATTTGGGTCATTCTGCTGGAATAGAAATCTTTGCTAAGTCCTAGGTCTCGAAGTCTAACAGGTTTTCCTCCCATATTGGTCTATATCAATGATGGGCAACATACAGTCCTAGGGATGCATGAAGCCTTCCGAGTCTTGCTCCGCAGCCCCATCATCATCATTTATTTATTTATATAGCGCCACTGATTCCGCAGCGCTGTACAGAGAACTCATTCACATCAGTCCCTACCCCATTGGAGCTTACAGTCTAAATTCCCTAAGATAGCTCCTTCCTGTTTTATTGTTAAATTGTTTACTGTAGCTTATACTTGTTTATGCCTGCTGATATATTTTACCTGATAGGTCTCTCTTTCTTTAATCACTTAATACTGAGGGTAATGTGTGGTCCTTTTGAAGGTTAGAGGTCCCTGACGTGTATCAGGTTGCCTATCACTGGTCTATGTGTTGATCTATCCACTTTGACAAGCTTTCTGTGTCCTAAAGCAGGAAAGTATCCCTATAGCATTATGCATCTGCCAACATGCATCACAGTAGTGATAGTGTCGTTGGGATGATGCACGGTGTTAGGGTTATGCCAAACACCACCTAGTGTTAAGGTCAAAGGGGCAGATTCAATTGGCTGCGATGTTCTCAGGTAAAAAGTAACGCTTACTTTTGCTCGCACCTCTATGTTGTCATTTCAAAATAAAAAGCTTAATTTAAAAAAAAAAATAAAAAAAAAAATTCTTGTTTCTCCACTTAGTGTTTGGGTCACCTGCATGCTTTCTGGCAAACTGTTTCATACGAGTGGCACACTCCCAGCGCATATTTGACAAGTGTTCAGACAATATCTGTTCCATGGACAGTGGGGGGCTTGAACTCTGTCAGTTATAATAGGCCTCCTTGATATGTGCCTCTAGCTGGATCACTTATAACTAACATATTGTATAAATATATTTCAATTTTTAGAGCAGTGCACTAATTTATATCACTGCAAATGTCCTTATTTTTGATATTGTGTATTAGAAAGGTACTGTTATTTTATATTGTGTGTATTTTGGTATAGGAAACGTATTTATTTCTATAACTAGGGGAGGAAATACGCTTTTTGATTTAACCTTTCTAGAGGAAACCCCAATTAGGCTAATTAGATCATCTGTGAGTGACCAACACTTAAATACACAGCAGGGAGTTGTTACTTGTATCCTGCCTGGTTAAAGTAAAAGGAAACCTCTTCAAAGTGATTAAGAATATCACAGATTAGTGTAAATTTTGTTAAGTATAAATTGCATTTAAAATCCAATTTTAAAGAACATCTCACATCCTGATGTTAATCTTTGAATTAAATATTTCAGGTTGGCTTAGGGGGCTGGCTTACACCCTGCCAGGATTTGTGTCAGAATCTGTGTAAAAAGGAGAGCTGTTTGACCACGTAATGTATTATACCATCTGTACTTCTGGAGATCACTAGTCCCTTACACTAGTGTATGAACTGTTCATATTAGGACACTTGAGCTAATAAACATAATTTGCTTCAAAATCCTGTTTTGACAACTTCTTCCCTGCTGTATTTCCTGCGACCTGCAGATTAAACCCAAATCGAATCCATTTTCCGGGTGTTCTGAGGTTTGGACCCAGCATCTAGTACCACCCAGCAGCTCTGGCCAGTGTGATAGGCCAGGGGGGAAACCATCCATAGCAACCCTGATCTACAAGAAGAGGTCAGGGGTACCAGCCCAGGTGCCCAGTAAAGGGGTACACTAGCAGCATCAGTTACCCAAAAGGAAGTGGTTCTGGATGCAGCTAAAGTCCCGTGATGTGCTTTGGAACGATAAAACGTGATTGTTGGAGCATACATACTAATGCGATATCGGACCTAAAGGTCGTTAAATTGGCATGTTGGTCAGTAGATTGGCATGTTAAATTGGATGAAAAAGCTGTAGTGTGTAGAGCTGCACTGGGACAAATTTAGGGTTGGAAGCGTGGACGGTGGACGCATCCTAGTTCAACTCACTGTGTAAAAATAAAGCTGCCCAGATTTTGTGAGCTACATGTAAAAGTAGCCACTATTTTACCTGCATGCAAAAATAAATAAATAAATGTATTTGCACCCCTCACATTACAACAGGATCTGTCCAGGTGTGTAAATGAGCACCCTTGGCTGTCTTTGCTCTACTCTATACTAAATTAGGCCATGTGGGACCTCTTGTGGACAGGTGTATTCACTCAATCAAATCAAGTCTACACTAATTGTACACAGGAGGACTCCAATTAATTAATGATGTGACCTCTGACAACAGGTTGCATCAAGGAATTAAGGTGTACCTTAGCAAAATGGGGTAAACACTTGTAATACATTTATTTGTGATTAAGAAAAAATCCTTTGTTATTGAGTATTTTGGTGCTGAGCAGTGGTAAGAATTCCCAGATAAATCCATTATGATTCTATGATATAAGGAAATAAAATGTAAAAAAATGTTCATACATTAACTCATTTTTTCTTCCACTAAAATGTGGTTACATATACAGCCTTGTAATGTGATATAAACTGACTCGCAATCGGTGATCTACAGTGATATGCGTTCAAAATGAGAGATGAACATAAAAAGTTATGTCCTTTTCAAAGAGTACCAAAAGCCAGACAGATCAGGTGATGCGATCCAATCGTGAGAAAAAATATATTATAATGAACACTTTAACACAGCATCCTAGTTGTATCATTTCTCCCTATTATCATGTGTCAAGAAAATAGTCATCACATAGATCTAATTTACACACCTTCAGAACACGTCAAACAAGAAACTGAAAAACACCCTACTTAACAACAAGTACTATTATTAGTTTTATTCATGCATAGATGATTTTCAGAACATAAGATGACATTGTTATTGTGTTACTGAAAACTGGTTTTGCTGTGAATCTTTCACACCTGAGTAATGAATAGGGATCTTTGCATGAGACTGAGGAGCTTGCGAGTTATACAAAGTGAAACATCAACCTAATGTACAAGTCCATATTATATACTGCAGGCATTACAGGATGCAGAGGGGCTGGGAGGACAAGCCAGTGAATTAGTGCTTTGCATTTGAAATATTAAAATACAATGAATTTATTTAGGAAATGTTTTATGACACAACTTATGACTTTGATAAAAGACACATGTCCTCTGGCAACCAAATCAAATTACCTTAATGCTTGCTGGGTATTATTTATTGTTTTAATTGCATATGTAGTTAAAACAGGTTGATGCCATAAAGCAGCACTGCTGTTTGATTTATCATACACATACTGTAATGACAATACATTCATTAATATGTAAATATACATACTCAGCTTGATGCAATGGATGGCCCAAAATGCACAGCAGAGGGATACACAGAATGCCTTGGGGGCTTTGGAAAAGAGGGGAAGGTGTATAAACCCCTTAGCTTATACCATACATGTACACTTTGAGATAGTGATACGTTTAGTATACCATAGTCAGGTTCCATATAATCAGGATTTGTCCAAATGATATTTACCAGGATCTAAGCTATGACTCCCAATGCTCCAAAACTGGAAAGGAAGAAATGAGGCAGATATTTCTTGAATCTTTTGTATGTTAATTAGAGGGTTTTCACTACCTCTATTGAGTTGCTGCATTTGATGCCTAGTGTTTATTAATTGTTCTATCACCAATAAGCGCCGGAGACTGCAGAGATATTTCTTGCAACACAAACTGATTTCTAATGGAAATCTGATGACAACATTACAAATCGCTCCAACACACGGTATTCATTGGGTCATTTACATTATATTTATTAGAATGTAGGACATGGGGATATTATAGTGATATACACATAAACAAACATATGTACAGGTATGGGATCCAGAAAGAGAAAAAAGCAAGTAACTGCTGCAGGTGCTTTTGTCATATACATAAACATGATCACCAAGTGATTTACACAGATACTGTGAGGAGCTCTGCAAACTATTTAAAGAGGAACAAAAAGACAGGGGCAATATATGAAAGACAAAGATAACAGTTTGAAATATTATATATTAAAATAAATAAATATATATATATATATATATATATATATATATATATATATATATATATATATATATATATATAAGACGTGTTTAGTACGGGGGCAGACTTTGGCTTTTGTAAAAGTTCTGAAAGTAATTTGTAGGGCCCCGCAACAGTGGGTTATATGGTAGGGAACGCCACTCAATCATTTATTGGGGAGGTTAATCATGTGAGAAAACAAACAAACAAGGTACAAAATGGTGCATCGCCTAGACCAGTATTTCTCAAACCCAGTCCTCAGGATCCCTAAGAGTGCAGGTTTTCCAAGTAACAAGGGAAATAATTGTACCACCTGTGGATCTGTTACATGTCGATCAGTAATAAATACACCTGTGCTAAAGCAAGGCAACTTGTTTTGGGTCCTGAGAAAAATGGTCTAGACTGGGAGCAAGGCTGCCCCTTAACTAGCCAGGGGCTACATAAAGAATACCTTAAGAATTATTTTGTGCTGAGCAGCATATGATCTATCTTCTTGTATTTATTTAGAATTTATGTAGACCTGCATCTACAACATAAAGCTTTACAAGTACTTGACTTTTCTTCCAAGACTGCAACTGTGTGCCACTGTCTACCCTGGAGAAGCTATACTTGCCTACCTGCTCCTATATAAATATATGATAAATGATGAGCATGCTGTCAAGAATGTGTTGATGCAAAAAAAACCCTTTCTTTTCTAAGTCTAGCAGAATGCCTTTCATCTATGATTAATTAGTAAAAAAATATAAAAACTGTCATGCAGCACTATAAAACGGATCTGCAATGTTTTATAGCTATTCTTTACAGCCAAAAGTCTCCTGATGCTAAAATTGTGGACTGAGGTTTAAAGGATTTCTACAGTGCACTTTGACAGACACAGATGAATGCTTTGTTCACAAACTGAGGTGTGCAGTTAACATGGGATTAGTACATTGCAAATGTTCAAAAAGATGTATGCAAAAAATGTTACAAGAGACACAATTATGGGTTGAAATGTCTTATAAATGTCTTAAAATCTGGATGGTAAGTAATAAAACATTTGCGATCAAAGGACTGGGATGATGATTATATGTAGCCTGCTGCAACGTCATAACTCAGTGCTTATAATCAGATTAGCCATAGGATACACTAAACATTATTATATTTATTTTTAGGTGGTACAAGGGATCTACAGCACCATACATGGGTTAGAACATACAAAAGGAAAAAGTAACTTAAGTACAAGAGTAACAAAGTTACATACAATTATGCACATTTGTCATTTGTAAGTAAAACACTTGGAGACAATCACACATCTGTCTCACTAAGGGTCACTTCAGAACGTGCAGCTCATCAGTGCTTCTTAATGTGTGCAAGTATACCTGCATACCCCACTAGTCTATGCCAAGGTGCCGATTGGCTTTGTGGTTTCCTGGTTAGGGAAGCATGGTGTCTTAGTGGTCATGCCTCACAGCACTGGGGTCATGAGTTCAATTCCCGACCATGGGAGTTTGTGGAGTTTGCATGTTCTCCCATTTGCGTGGGTTTCTTCCGTGTGCTCTGGTTTCCTCCCATACTCCAAAAACATACTGGTAGGTTAATTGGCTGCTATCAAATTGTGTATGTATGTGTGGATTTTGCCCCAATGGGGCAGGGACTGATGTGAGTGTGTTCTCTGTACAGCGCTGAGGAATTAGTGGCGTTATATAAATAGCTGATGATGATGATGGGTTTTTACATCAAATTTTCACTTTAAACTTCCACCTACTACCACTTTAGGACATTGTTCATGTAAACGGCACACTTTCCCCTAAAATACTGCTTGGTTTATAAGACATTTATGTCTTAAATGAATCAGTGAAGTGAGTAGATATTATTACACATTCCTTTTGTATCTATTACATTGGTCAAGGTGTGCCTAGAAATGCACTGTCCTGCTGAAACTGGAAGGTGCAAAGGGCATCCCAAGTATAGGAATGAGACTCCTGGCTTCTACAGAGATATAGGCTGTGCACCTTCTCACAAAGCAGAGAGCGCCCCTGTAAATGTGCCCTTTCCACCCATTTACTTTAGTTAAAGGTGCGGGTTGGTGCAGGCAGAAATGAATGGGTGTTTGGAGGGGAGTAAAAGCAGCCAAACACTTAAGTGCTAGGCATGTCCCTGGAGTATAGCAACACCTTATACGCTATGTGGCCACATCCCTGTTCCTGATTCCCAACACTTGATATTTGGGAAACATGGTTCACAAAAAGTCAAAAGGAAAAAAATAAAAACAGTTTCAGTCAATTTACAGTACAGACTCAATCTGAATGAAATGTACAAGGATTATTCAGCACATTCTTACAAAATATTCATCAAATGAGCTTTATTATTGTGTTCAATTATATTTTCCTTATAGAGAACTTGTAAAGGTTTAAACACAAAGTTACTGCCAGGATACCCTAGAGCAGTGGTTCCCAAACTGTGCGCCTAGGCTCCCTGGGGTGCCTCGGCGATCTCACAGGGGTGCCTCGGCCAGGGCCAGTTGTAAGCAAGGTGGGGGACAACTAGGTAATTATTTTTGCTTAGGGGTGCCTTGAAAAAAATATGGATATCCTAAGGGTGCCTTGAACTGAAATATATATAAATACCGTATATACCCGTGTATAAGCCGAGTTTTTCAGCACATTTTTGTATGCTGAAAAAGGCCCCCTCGGCTTACACACGGGTGAACTTACCTGGTGTCCCGTTCCTCAGTTGTTAAGTTCCGCAGTGGAACGCATGTGCGTTCCACTGTGGGGGAAGGAAAAGGCTGTAGCCAGAAACTCGGCTGTGGAGCTTTGCTCCCTAGAGACTCTAGGGCGCAGCGCAGTGCCTGCTTGAGATTTACTGTAGCTGTTCCCATCGCTGCCTTCCTTTTTCGTGGAACTCTGGAGCATGGAAGGCAGGCAACACCCCCAAGTCCCACGGAATCCAGACTGAACCATAAGGATAGAGGATTTCCGTGGCACACCACATACTGGAGCGATGGCCTAACGCTACTCAATGCACCCTGAACCCCCTTACACCACCAAGGTAATTGTAACATCTTTCAACCATTTAAACATGTTAAAGCCTTTTCACCACAGTGTATAGGTGCGCTAAATACATTTTGGAAAGTCATAAATTGGTTAACAATCCATTACTTAGACGACAAGCAAACAACACACATGATATAAAAATGCATATAGAGATGTAAATTAAAAACATAATAATGAATAAATCTAAAACAATTACCAGTAGCTGCTGCATATCCCACCCTAGGCTTATACTCGAGTCAATAAGTTTTACCATTTTTTTGTGGTAAAATTAGGTACCTCGGCTTATATTCGGGTCGACTTATACTCGAGTATATACGGTATATATATATTTAGAAGTGCATGGTGCGGGGTTCTTTTAGTATCTATTGCTACGTAGTGATGAAACAGGATTAATGACTGTGGAGTTAATTAAAGTAGCCAGAAATCCTGCATGCCTGTTACATAAGTCTCTTTTTTTTTTTAAAACTGTCATTTTTACAGTAATCGCTATTGTTTTGTCGCTGTCATTTCTGTCGGCATTGTCAGTGCCGCAGAAATGACTACCACCGTATGAAACCTTCCAAAAAAGAAAAGCGGAGGTGTGTCCATAGCAACCAATCAGATTCCAGCTATCAATTTATAGAATGTACTAGCTATAATCTGGTTTCTACCTCTAATTTCATAACTCTATCTCATTAAGTTATTTATATAGGAGTTAGAAATCAAATCATGCTGCAAACTATTTCCCATTAAATAAACAGTGTATTATTATGCAACCAACTAAATTGATTTGCATTATTTTACGATTTCACAGGTAACATTTTTCAGCAAGTAGAACACTTCAACACTTATCTCTCTTGTTTTCCAGCAAAACAGCAGACAAAACAAGAAAATGTAAAACATCCAGAAGTCCTGATAATGTATTTGTCTTATTGGGCTGTTCTGCACATTCAGAGGGATACTGGCTATGATCGGTTTGGTATATATATATATATGCTTCTGTACTATTTGGCAGTGTAACATACACACACTCCATAATACTGCTTGCAGGTGTGAATTGTCACTATTACGGAGGCCCCACACACTTTCTGGACACTGATAATTCATTATTGCTGAAAAGCTGTTTTGTATAAAATAGAAAGGTTTCAAAAGGTTTTACAATGCCTAACTAGGGGATGACATGTATGTGATATAAAGCAAAATGAAAGGACTAGCAGAGCAATGTCTACATGCCAAAACTTGTCATGACCTACTCTCTCTCGACAATTGCAGAAGGGCGTAGATGATCCATTTATTCTCCCTTTTTTTGACACAATTACTTTCGTTCACAAATGCCAAGCTGCAGCTTGAGTCTTTAGCTGGATATGGAAAGGGAAAAATTAACCTAAGATCCAATACGTATTTCACAGACTAGGCAAAAAAGCCATTAAATGTATACACTCATGTCTCAAGCACTTGGGCTAAGCGGAACCTGGTGTCTGCACTGAAATCAACAATGGTATCCTTAAAATATGAATGAAGAAGTTTGCTAAATTACTGTTAAAAATCAGAAATAAACCTTAGATATTATCCCCGATATTAACTCAATGGCACAATACAATGGTAGAGGAGATTTTTATATATATTAAAAAAAATAAACAAAACTGCACAATTCTTGTTAAAGTGCATTTGTCACAGTTGAGGCAATTCTAAGGGGAAACAACATTCATGAGAATATATCCTATAAATTGGCTAGAAACTAATGACATCCCTTTGGAGGCTCATGTTGTCTTACTTGTGTCAGAACAAGGATGCTACAGCACATTTAAACCCCATTTACTGCTCAGGGGTGGGGCTGACAAAGACACCATACATAACTGCATGAGAATAATCTCTCTGTAGTAAACATTGTAGATGTTTGGCCTCTGTTCCCATCTGAACACAGTCCCATTTGTCATTTGCCAATTTGAGCTCTAGTTCTATGTGAATAATTTGGTTATATATAAATATAAAAAAATAAAATATATTTTTCTTTAGTACTGTATATTTTATAAAGTTATTTTTATTTGGATGCAGCCCTTTAAGACTATGTTTTCTATGTTCAGTAACCTGAGATTGCATTGAAGCGAAGCACGGCAGCTTAACAATTCACACACTTGAACTGCCCCATTTAAAATGTACAAGCCTTATTAAAACTCCTCAGGTGGCTGGGCTTGGTAAGGTGACAGTGTTTACTCTGCAGTGATGATAAATGACTGTTGTTAGAATCCTATAGTAACTGTGACATGTTCTAACTGGTGGACGAGCAGCTTGGAGCCCTATGTGCATAACCATGTGATAAGATATAGGATGGACAAATATGTAATTAGTTCAATTTTTTCCCTTTTTACATCTTACCTCATTAAAGTGTAATTAATGCAATGGTCCACTAAATATTTAGGATAGAAAGATTTTTTTTTTTGTTTAACTACCTACCCTTATGAAAATGTACTTTGGTGATCCTTTTAAAATAGAACATGATTACCATGGTAAAACAACCAAATTACCATGACATTCCATGGTAGATGCACAGCCATTTGGTCATTTACAATAGTACTTTCTGCCCTTCCAAACCAAAAAAACACAGGATTACCATGATGAATTAACAAATCACCATGAAATCCAAGGTATTTTGTTAGTTTACCATAATACAAGAAAAGCAATTCGGAACAAATGATCTATGTTTGTCTGACTGAAAGCATTGATATGTTTCTATGGTATGTTATGAGTGAATTGAATCTACAATATGCCAGTGTTTACAGAGCAACTGTCACCAACTCACAGTGAGGCAGCCTACGTTCATCATCATCATTTATATAGCGCCACTAATTCCGCAGCGCCGTACAGAGAACTCACTCACATCAGTCCCTGCCCTATTGGGGCTTACAGTCTAAATTCCCCTAACACACAGACACACACAGACTAGGGTCAATTTTGTTAGCAGCCAATTAACCTACCAGTATGTTTTTGGAGTGTGGGAGGAAACCGGAGCACCCGGAGGAAACCCACGCAAACACGGGGAGAACATACAAACTCCTTACAGATAAGGCCATGATTGGGAATTGAACTCATGACCCCAGTGCTGTAAGGCAGACATGCTAACCCTATCAATTCACTAGAAGCTAATGTCATTACTCAAGTACATCATGGATGCAGCCATTTTGTGAGCTCCACCAATAGTTATAAAGAGCAGTCTATCAAATAACCAGACACCAGTGCCATAACTGAGACACTGGGGCTGAGTAAAGTCCGACAGATCAGGGAACAGACGGCTGTTTGTATTCCTTTAGCAGCAGAGCATGTTGGGCAATACTATTTTGCAGGTGATATCAGGGAAAAATATTTAATTGAATTTGCACACTGACACTTGTTTGACTAGTTTCTCAAGTTTCTGAAATTTTTATTAGACATTTCAACTTGGAAAGAGATTGATTATCTGGCATTTTTTGTTCTACTATAGCAGGTGTATATTTTTATATTTCACAATTAAAGATTATTCACATGGGTGGTTTTGCATAGGCAATGTCTTTTATATAGATTCGGTTGCATTATTATATTATTATTACTATTATTATTTGATTATATTATTATTACTATTATTATTATTATAGGAGTCTGGGAACCCAATGGAATACACATCTATTTTAAGGTACCCTGTTAATTGTGAGTATAGCTGTATAGCATATTTATACTATGCGATTCAATACAAATATTCATTATCAGTTTTTACCTACAAAATAGAAATTACTGCAATACAATTTTGAAACAAAATCATGTACATTTTATATCATCATCATCATCATTTATTTATATAGCGCCACTAATTCCGCAGCGCTGTACAGAGAACTCATTCACATCAGTCCCTGCCCCATTGGAGCTTACAGTCTAAATTCCCTAACATGCACACACACACAGACAGAGAGGGATACAGATAGACAGAGAGGGAGAGACTGGGGTCAATTTTGTTAGCAGCCAATTAACATACTAGTATGTTTTTTGGCGTGTGGGAGGAAACCGGAGCACCCGGAGGAAACCCACGCAAACACAGGGAGAACATACAAACTCCACACAGATAAGGCCATGGTCGGGAATTGAACTCATGACCCCAGTGCTGTGAGGCAGAAGTGCTAACCACTAGGCCACTGTGCTGCCCAATATCATTACTCATTATATCATACTCATATTATATCATTACTCATATATATTATACATTATATCATTACTTCCACACATTCTGCTGCGTGTAACAACAGCCTCACTGAACATCCCTGGCTTTAATGTTCTAGTTTGTGCTACTGAATAATATCCAGTTATTTAAGGGACAAATACTGTTTCGCATTTTCTGCTAATTGCAAAGTTTATTATTTTATTACATGAATCATGTTCTGCAGCTCCTCTAATGTTTGGGGCACATGCTGCAGTTAGTCTAAGATCAGCCCACTCTGCTACGCCATCTTGCTCACATCATCAAATTTAAATAGAGTATCCCACAAAAAGCAAATTTGTGCTATACAGTTCAATCTGATGATTTTTTTCCACAGCAGATGAGAGCCCCTCGGAGATGCCAGGATCTTCAGGAACAGTAAGCACTATATACACTCTGATAGAGAAACTCTACTAGCAATGCCTAAAGATAGGACACAAGCTGTATTTGCAAAGTAGGACCTTAAAATTCATGAAAGTGAAGCACTTCCTATAATAATTACATACCAGAAACTGTTCAATTTTCTGCAGGACAATCCTGAGTTAATGTTGCAGAAGGGATGTGGCCTACCAATTTGGGGCATGGTCTGCCACTTTTGGAGCAAGGCTGGGTGGATAAACAGCATGGTTTTAATAGTGCTGTTTTTCAAATCTGGAATGCATCATTCATTCTATATCTCAAAATGGGCCGCATGGTGCTTAGCATTGCTGCCCCACAGCACTTGGACTACCTGTAGGTTAATTGGCTTCTGTTGAAATTTCCATAGCAGGTATAAGCTCCACTGGGGTAAATGATAAAACAGAATATATATCCACTTTGCAGGTACATTTACAATTGTTTGTTAAACAATTTTATTTTTTTTCGAACTTAATAACAATCAAAACACCTCATATTTGTTGGAATAGGTTTTGCTATACTTAACGGTCATCTTCCTAATCAGTTTCTGAGTGACAATCCTACTATTTCCATGCATTCATAATGCCAGATTGCATATGGGATGAGAAAATAAAATAACAGTACATTACTGTTGTAAATGAGGGGACTTAAAATATCCCCTCTAAACAAAAAAAGATGACTGAAAAGAAATAAATGACAAAACCCTTAGACTTCTTCAAACTTTAAAAGGAAAAAAGAACAAAAATCCAACCCCTTTATCTAGGAGGTTGCAAAGTGGAAAGATTATAAAATATCATGTGCTTCTTTATGTAAGTGACTGCAATATTAGCTCCAGGGAAAATGTCTATGTAAGTGTAAAATATTTATTTTAAATTTAATGTGGCATGATTTATTTAACTATTTTAAAACAAATCCCCGAATACCATCAGTGTCCAGGATCTTGCTTTCTATTTCAAGGACAAGAATGATAAGATCAGGCTAGAAATGGTATCATCCCCCTAGACAAGAAATCAGCTCAACTCCTTCCCAGCATCCTGTGTTCATTTGATCCCACAAACGAAGAGGAAGTATCTACTCTCTTATCTTTCTACTCTACCTCCTGTCCTCTTGATCCTATACCCTCACAAATTGGAAGATACCTGTCTCCTGAGCTCATTCCACATGTAACTAATATCTGTAATCTCTTTCTCTATTTCTAATGGTATCTTTCAATTACTATTTAAGCACGCAGTGATTACTCCTTTTCTGAAAAAGAAAAATTCTGACTCAAACTCTCTCTGAAACTACCGCCTCATCTCCTCCAAGCTTCGAGGGAATTGCCTACAATAGCCTTACACTCTTTCTTACTGCAAACAACCTATTGCAGTCTCTTTAGTTAGGGTTTTGCTCTCAACACAACACAGAGACTGTACTGACCAAGGTTGTCACAGCTAAAACTAAAATCCATTACTCTCTTCTAGTTCTCCTAGATCTCTCTCCTGCATTTGACACTGTTGACCACACTCTCCTCATACAAACGCTACAATCCCTAAGCCTTCAAGACACTATTCTATTCTGCTTCTCATCCTTCCTATCTAATCACTCTTTCAGTGTCAATTTCTCTGGATCCACCTCCATTCCGCTTCTTTTATCAGTTGGAGTACACAAGGCTCAGTCCTAGGCCCTCTGATATTCTCTATCTACACTACTTCTCTTGAAAAACGAATAAGCTTCTTTGGATTTGAGTATCATCACTATGCGGATGATACATACATTTATCCTCTCCTGGAGGTATATTTACTAAACTGCGGTTTGGAAAAGTGGAGATGTTGCCTATAGCAACCAGATTCTAGCTGTCATTTTGTAGAATGCACTAAATAAATGAAGGTTAGAATCGGATTGCTTGCTTTACGCAACATCTCCACTTTTTCAAACCCAAAGTTTAGTAAATATACCCCCTGGTCGCTCACCAGCTATATTGTCTCGCATTACTGACTGTCTTTCTGCCAGTTCGACTTGGATGTCCTCTCGCCAACTCAAACTTTCAAAAATAGAATTAATAATTTTCCCACCCACCAACAGAAGCTTCCTGACTAACATTTCTATTTCTCTTGACAACACGACCATAAATCCCACTAAGCAAGTTCGCTGCCTAGGTGTAATCATTGACTCACAACTATCCTTTGTTTCCCCACATCAACTTTATATTTATATCATGTTGCAAACAGTTAAAAAACATTTCCAGAATACGTACATATCTCACTGAAAACACTGCAAAAACTTTAATTCATGCACTCATCATCTCCCGTGACTATTCCAATTCCCACCTTACTGGTCCCAAATCAGACTCTTACCCCTACAATCTATTTTGCACGCAGCAGCTAGATTGATTTTCCTTGCAAATCGTTCTTCCTCTACTGAGCCACTCTGTCAGTCTTTACATTGCTTGCCTGTATTTCAACAAATCCAATATAAAATTCTTCTACTAAAATACAAGGCCATCAACATACATCTGCGCCTCTCTTCCACTCTCATCACATCCTCCTATTCCCAGTTACAGGACTATTTTCAGGCTGCACTAACTTTGTGGAACTCCCTCCCTTGCACAATAAGACTTTCTTCTAGTCTTCAAACCTTCAAGCATTCTCTTAAAACCCACCTCTTCAGGCAAACTTATAATATTCCTCATTCACCCTCTTAATCTCCCTAGATTACCGTATTACCACCCTCTACACAGCTAACACAAGACAACAAACCTGTGACTAACACTGCAGTGTGACTGATCATATAGCCCACTGATCATATAGCCCACTAAGTACTTTTTACCTTTGCATTCTAGATGGATCAATATGCAATTTGGTAGCACTTCCCCTTGTCCATCAAACTCCCATTGTCCCATATATTGTAAGCTTGTGAGCAGGGCCCTCTTGCCTCGCTGTCTGTATGTATTACCCAGTATTATTTTATTACTGTTTGTTCCCAACTGTAAAGTGCTACGGAATTTGCTGGCACTATATAAATGTTGATGATAATGAAGTAGATTTTGTTCTTTCGATTGCTTAAAAAAACAAAACAGGAACATAATAAAAATGATGATGATGGAAATAAAAATAATATATATTTCCAATTCCTCACCATTTTCAGGAGCATTCCAATATTAGTCAATTAATTAGTCCACACTACTTGCAAAATTGGGCAGCTCTCCAAATTATCTGCTCTACACCCATAAAGAGACCTAAAAGCTGGAAAAAGAAGAAAGAAATTGGTGCTGGTGAGTGAGAGACAGCTCTGCCTATCAGCAGCTCCTACATATTAAGCACTTTAAAGTCATTACTGGGCCGAGTTATATCTCTCAATTTAACAAATACCTGCACCTTAGTAGTTAACTAGAAAGTACATAAATGAGTTGTAGCTTCCCACATAAGAAACACATGGAAACATTACTGAATGTATTGAAATATATAGAAGTCTAAAACAATTCTTTATTGCATTATAGCGAACATAGACTTAGCTTATATGTTCATTCCTTGTAATACATTTTTAGAAGTATAATTACAGCATTGACCTTTAACAGTATTATTATTACTCTTGATGATTTGTAGGGCACCAGGGTGCTCTACTGCAACGAACAGTGGGAAAAACATAGCACACATACTACAGGGACACACAAGGTAGAAAAGATAAATGCAGACATGAAAGCAAAGGGTAGGGAGGGCCCTGTTCATGAGAGAGCTTACTATGTAATGGGGAAAGGACATAGTTGAGACAAGTGGAAGGAGTGTCGCTCAGAGTGGAGATTGGCCTAGTTGTGAGGGTGTACCAGTGTGAGTAGTATAGGTGGAAGCAAACTAAGAGATGATTTTTCAGAGAGCAAAAACAATTTGAAGGTTGATAATGCATGGTAGGGAATTCAATAATTTAAGTAAGCAATGGAACAGAAGTCTTGCTATTGGAAGGCAGAGGTGGTTATCATGGACAAGACAATGCACAGGTCAGAATAAGGTCTAAAAGGGCATGAGGGAGAGTATTTCAAGATGAGATTTGAGAGGTATGAAGGGGTGTTATTGTTGAGGGCTTTGTAGATGAGGATGAGTTTTCTGAATTGGATTCTGAATGATATAGGGACTCAGTATAAGAATGTGGAGAGTGATGAAGTGGATGTGAAGTCGCAAGGCACCAAGATCAGACTTGCTTCAACATTAAGGTTGGATTGAAACAGAGAAAGATGTGTGAGAGAATTGATAGATAGGAGGAGGTGGCAAAAGTCAAGGTGGGAGAGGATGAGAGAACTGATAAGAGTTTTTGTTACATATAGGATAAGACATATTCGAGAAATATTTTGAAGGTGAATGAACAGGACTCGGAGAGAAACTGGATGTGAAGAATAAAGCAGAGGGTGAAGTCAAGTTTGACACCATGGCACCGTGCTTGGGGGGCTAAGGACATTTCTGTGTTGTTGACGTTGAAGGAGATTTAAGAGGAGTAGTGACTCACTGGGACAGCCATATGGTGATAGCAGAGATACATTTGGTCGCTCGAGATAGTACAGAAGGGTAGAAGTCAGTGGAGGATAGGTAAATGTGTGTAATTTCAGTGTAGACGTGGTACTGGAGGACAAATGAGTGAATTTGTTCTCCAAGGTGAACAATACCGACCTAATTCTAAGTAAACACGACATAACACAGAAGCAACAATATGTGGAGTAATAAAAACGAAATAATACAACATCTAGAAAGTATAATATTTACCTCAAATCTATATCTTCTACCTACAACTTAATTCAGGCTGTTTGTTTATTTGCTTTTTAAATTGCATATGTAATTTACAATGTAGTGGCTGAAATCCTGTCTGTTATATGATGAATAACTTCATATTAACGTTTTCTATGTTAGTCTGACAAAAAAAGCCTGTTAACAAGGTCTTAGCTTCTGTTCTCCAGTAAAGTATATCCCAGGCTCAGAAAGAACTTGCATTCACGGTGATAAATCAAGAAAAGGCATGGGAACTTTGTAGACAACAAGCATGAAGCATTAGCTTGCTGATCTAGACATTTCACATTATTTTATAGGTTGTTACTCAGCATAAGCTATAGGCAGCTGGAAACAGCCGATACATTTCTAAAGCCTACCGCTGATAAGAATTACCTTAAATGTAGCAGACCAGATGGCAGCTATCTAAATTTAACCCTGTGATCCCAGTTTAAAAAAAATGTTTGGTTATTAGGTTTTGAAGAAAGATAACCTACCCATCTGTATTCCATCTCATTTAATCTGCAAGTGCGTTAGCTAGGAATGGCACTACTCATTTCATGATGACTATCAGGGCTGGATTATTGCTTGCAGGCTCAATTCACCTCTGTTATATGGTTTTATTTAACATCCCCCCTGTTCATGTACAATGCAAAAGCAGCAGCCAGGTCTAGGGGATGTGACTGCTTACATTGTTAAAATGTTCTACGTGTTTGTTCAATAAGAGGATACATTGTATATTTAAATACTTACTAAAATGGCAAATGGCCAAAGAGAAACACTTAATAATAGGGTAAACAGAAGCGCTTTCCTTCTGTTAGTAAGCTTACTGAAGTGAGCTCACTAACTTTAAAAACAAAAAAACAAAACTGGGTGATGCAGTAAAATAAGGCTCAGCCATTCTAGTAGTGAACTCAAGTGTAGAGAGGAATTCAATATTGTTGTTATCTTTTATTTCTAAAGGCACCACAAAAGGTCTGCAGTGCCATATATGAAATTTACAGTAATATACAAAGTACATATAGCGATGATCTATAACATTCCATAATTCATAAAAAAAGCAAAATAATACAAAGACCAAGCATCTACCAATTACCAAATTCAACACAGATAACTTGGTAATGCAGCTCAAGTTATTTATGGTAGAGAGTGATGGTAATGTAAAACGTGAAGTAGGCCTGTGCTCAAGCAAACAGGGCAAGGGCAGCAGGCCTAAAAGTACAGAGGGTGATAGAATAGCAGAAGGAGGACACAAGGAAAGGGAAGTTTACATCCAAAAAATGTACTTGTGAGGAGCATACTGTATATGCCGAGAGAATAGAATCGGAGCATGATTAGCTCGACTAGCCATCTTTAACTGAGACCTGAGAAGCTAATGGGGAAGCGAACACTAAACAAATTGAATCTAAGTCCAAGTCTTGACCTTGTCTGACAGCTGACCAGGAGTTCAGGCTGAGGGAAGAGTAAATATTTGAAGTGTTATTGAGAGATACACTAGGTAGAGTTCCATGGAGGCTGCTAGAGGGACCATAGTAGACATGTAGAGACAGTGAGAGCATGTATGGGCATATTAGGACAGATAGTGTGCCAAGACTGAGACTGGGCACAAGCTGCAGGTAGAGTTGTAGTGTGGAGGTCAGTGGAGAAAGCTGCTACAGAAGACAGTAAATATGGCAAGTGTGAGTGAATATCCCTGAAGCATGAAGTGTCAGCTCTTGAGCAACAAAATCAATGTGCTAGAGGTATTCATTAATGAGTGTGTTTTATCCACAGATGGTGTGGAATCCATGATTATACCAACTATATTGAATTATATTGATGCACTTATGATGGTCCAGTATCTACCCATTTCAAACTTGCATGTGCAAGGGCCCCTTTTCTATATTTCTACACACAGAGCAAGCTGTGAAGAAACTGAGCTGGTCTGAACGTACCCTGAGCAGAAGGGTAGGTATCTATTACAGTTTTTGCCTAAAGAGTGAGAAAGCCAAGCTGTGCACTCACATCAGTAAAACCCATAAAAAGGGGGCCACATCTTGCCTATAACTGCCATGATACGCTTTCAATCTCATAAGAGTCTATTACAAGTGACTGGTGCATCAGAAAACTGAATGCCAAGTACACAGTTATTCTAAATTGAACATCTCCAATTATAGAAGCAGGACATGCCCTAGGAAAACCAGGACAAATGGAAGTCCTGATTTCGATATCTTTGGCATACTGAACCAACTTCAACTTATCTATACAATCGGGAACTGAACATAAAGAGCTTTGATCATTGCACCAATACTCTCTGGATAGCCGTAGGAATAATTGCCAGGCCCAGAGAGATTTCTTTTTATATAGGTGTAAGATTTTTTAATATGAATATTTTTTTTTAAAGGAAATAAATCATTTTATAGAAGTGTAATGCACCAGACAGTCCTGTTATCTGTCTTTTGTTGTATGGTAAGAGTTGATATTACATCATATTACTTGAAGAAATTGAGTTGGGATTATAAATAAGATTCTAATATAACGTCTGGAATATTAGATCCACGAGGTTTCTTTTATAAGCTGTAAGAGTAAGGTTTTAAAGAATACACATTTGCTTGTTTTTAGGATTCTTAATTCACATGCTTTCATTTATTTTACAAATCTTTATTTTATACTTTGCAGCTTTTTTAATTGTTTATTATAGGTTATGAATATTTCAATGCATATCAATAAAATGATGATCTTTATGACTAATTGATAGGTGATTGTGCACCCCAACTATCTATCTGCATTATTTTCATTCAACCATGATTAAATTCTAGTGACTGCAAGCACAATTGGGTGAAGGTGAATGTCATCAGAAATTGTGGATTCTTTTGTGTGACAGGTGATATTGCATAGTATTTTATTTATTGATAAAAGCACTATAACATAAATATTGAGTAAGCATAAGCACAATTGGGTGGTGGCACAATTCAATTCATCAATTGTGGTTTGTTTTGGTTAATCAGTCAATTACCACTGCTACAATTACATTGACAGCTAAAAATCTATTTTTTTTAGTCAAGTATTACACTATTTTAGATTTTTTACTTTATGGCTGAAATATATGCCTATGAAGAATAACTCACGCAAAATGAACAATAAATAAGGAGGTGGAAAGGAAAGTTGGAATCATATCAATATTGATAACATTGGCTTCAAGTGACTATTGTCACACCTGAGGATCTGTCTGTACCCGGGCTGGGTTGGGTCGGGCCTCTGGAGTAGAACAGGTGACTATGTGCAAAAAGGTGGGAGGCTTGATCAGGTTCCTTTGCATGGAAGAGAAAGGACTGGTACATATGGTGTTTGCTGTGAGTTCAGGAGACTAGAGAATATGAATGGCACAGGAGGCTGGCAAATAGTGAAGAATAGCAAGATGGTGGTCAGATTAAGCACAGGAGACTGGACTGGAACTAGACTGTTGGACCGGACTTGAAGCTTATTGCAGATGCACTATCTAAGCAGGAATAACTGAGAAGCCTACAAACTGCTGGGAATCAGGATGGCATCTGAAGAATCAATGTTGCACTGGCAACAGGTTAAGGTTCCAGGAAGTTCTTTTATACTAACTGATGTCACCTGATTGCAGTCAGCTGGGCTGGCTGAGAGGAATCAGGTGACTAAATCCAAGATGACAGCACCCATGTACTGGTTTTGGAGTGGTGACAGACCGGACAGCATCCTGCAGAGAGATCTGAGACTAGCAGATCCTGTGGACCGCAGGCACAGCTTAGAAAGACAGTGAAGGGGTAAGTAACATGACCTGAGAGCCTGGTGTGTGACATTTATGAAATAATACAAGATTTCAGGACTTCTTATCAGTCTATGCGGGGGAATTAAATTACTACGGTAATAGATACGCATTATTAGTAGTACGACAAATTCAATGCAAATTTTGAAGTTGCAACCAAAAATCTGTGTTAAAATTACCGTACCACGTTCTAAAATTGAGTAAACATTTTTCTATTGGATAGATAATTTGTGGGGTTATTGGGAATGTCATTACATGTACCCATATGATATTTGTTTGAACCAAGTATCAGTTGAGTGATACTGTTGGTTTACATAGGGCAGCATATGGGGTGCACTTGGGAAGAAAATAATTTTACTATGCAAAAAACTTTTATCCAGGCTATAAACACAACATTTATAAAGTTTTGTTACTGAGCTCTTGTAATATTTTACAATGTTTAATACCTTGATCAGTTGTTTTTCGCAGGTGGGGGAGAACGAGACAGATCATAGGGCCAGATATTTAGCCTCCACTATAGCGCCAGGTCCTCAAGGAACCCTATAACATATGGGATTTAATCCAAATTCAAGTTGGTGATCCACAACAATTTCCAGTATGTACTCCGAGGATCACCACGTGCCTTCCAAACTGTAGTACAACTATAACTCCAAGCAGCTTTATTTCAACAGCTTCAAGATATTACTGACACTCACACAGACTCTGGAAGCTACAGGTAGCCAAAATCTGTTCTACACCACTATACTATAATTTATTTATAAAGTGCCAACATATTACGCAGCGATATACAGATAATATTTTATCATTCATGTCAGTCCCTGTAATATCAGAATTTACACACATGTCCATTTTTGTCAGCTGCCAAAACTGGGAGGACACTCGGAGAAATCCCACACAAACACGTTACGCGCATCCCTCCTGGAAAGTGAGCACTCAGAGTCTCTGTATGGCCGCACATAATTCTCTCAGGCATTCGCTATAACAAACTCAGCAAAAAAACATAACTTTGTAAAAAAAAATGTTGATGTTGTTCTTACTAGCCATGCTTAATGTTACCCTACTGTGTTATTTGTTTTTCAAGCATCAAACAATCCTTCAGAAAGGAACGGCACACAGTATGATGAAATACTAAACTGCTCTCTAGATCTGCTCCGCTGGATGCTGACAAAGGAACAAGGTGCAGTGCCAGAAATAGCTTACTACACAGTACATACTGAAAACAACATTACCAATATTAATAATACAAATGGTTATTTTGACATAATTGGTAAATTAATCTTGCCCCTCTATTATACACATAATAAGGTATTTTATAATGTAAACATATTGCCAGATTTTACATTTTATGACACACAGAAAAATGAAAAACATAGACCTTGCTATCAATAGGAACAAGTTAATAAAAGGGACTGACATCTGGCAAATAATGTGCATCTAGAGTGAGAAGATCAACTCCAAAAGGTAGAAGACCTTCCAAGATATGACTTATTTAACCCAGTACACAATCATCAGTCCATACTTATTTTATATCTACAAAAACCTGTGCTGAATTAACTGATGTTAAATGTGTTTATTTTAATTAAAGTTATTAAAGTTTAACCTTACTCAAACTCTAAAATGAAGTTAAAAAGTATTGTGTGCTATGTGAATTGAGTCATGTTAGGTAGTCCACACAGCTTGTGGACTAAGGTAGTTAAGCAAGGTAGTACACACAGATGGTGGACTAAGGTAGTTAAGCAAGGTAGTACACACAGATGGTGGACTAAGGTAGTAAGCAAGGTAGTCTACACAGCTTGTGATCAGTAGGAATACAATTATTCGGACAAATAGCTGCCCTGTAGGACTAAAGCTATTTACAGTGGACAGAACCATACAATATTTGACAGTGACAAAAAAATAGAGTCCTGAAAAATAGGCAAATGGTTTATGAAGCTTACCAAGAACACTGATTACAGCAATATATTAAGGGCTATTATTGTTTAATTGCTAATTTTAACCACAATATACAATCAGCTGTATACATTTACATGTATATTTGTATTTTTCACATAATTGCTCAAATGTATATAATGCTGTAATTAGAGAAAAACAAAGTATTACTATACATACCCCCATACTAATATATAAATGCCATTGTTAACCACGTTATTTTGTTACATAGGCAGCTAGTTGTAATTAATGAAAAATGCTGTGCATATTGCAAAGTCAGTGAGTTACGTCTCTTTCTATCTGTTAGAGAGGTGTTCTCTTAACTCCATAAAGGTGAATTGGTCTGAAATTATCTCTAGCAGCTGCATTGGAGTTATGTGGCCTCTAGGCTATGTGTATCAAGGCAAATGTAATACAACTGAGGAAAAATATGCAGCACATTTTAGGGAAAAAAGATAAGATATTAATTAAACACATATGGAGCTGGCTTGTGGGGGCTGCTTCTTGGGTCTGCTCATAGCTGACTGAAAAAACGGAACCAAATGAAGCTGCGGGATTGTGACTTCTTTTCCTGCCACTCACAAGCCTCCATCGCCACCATTTTAAAGCAAATAAAATAGATTTGACATTTCTGTATTAGAAAACTGTAGGATCCCTAGGAAAAAGCCCCCAGGTGGCACCAGATAGGGAAATCAGCTGGTCAGTACGTTTTAAGTGGTAGTTGCTAGTACAGCTTTAAAGATTTACACAACAAATGCTTTGTTGTTTTTACAAAATATTCAGATCTTTACAATATTGCTTTGCATCTTTGCCAAATACACTTTTTGGAAATAGATTACTGGACTCGTCTGCTCACAGTATAGGCAGCAATTTTGTGGGCTGAACCAGCATTCATGAGAAACCAGCCTGTTAATGCAAAAACAAACTGGCATATCGAAGGAACCCAGAGAGTGCATCCCTTGTGAACTGGTAGGCTGCATTTCCATGAAGAGAAGTTCAGTCCTCAAAAAGGCTACCTCCACTAGACGTTCAGACAGGAGCTCTACAATTCAGAACATTTAAGAGGACTAGGAAACCAGTGACAACAACAGAAAGAACACATTTTGTTTCAGTTATGAAACAATATATCATTGGTGTTTTCTTTGCAGTCTTTCCAAATCTGAAATTCATATATATCGGCTACAATATCGAGCCTACAAATATTTAGAATTTTTCTTGGAAAAACATTTACTGTGGTCTCCTCAAGGTCAGCGGTTTATTTATTTATTTTTATTAAATATTACTTATGGCTTCTCTAATGTCTTTTTTTAATAGAGTCCTTTGGCTGCGCTACAATGAGGTTGTGGGAAAGTATGTCATATTCTTTTGCTGTAAACGTACTTTACCTCCATGCAGCATTCCATGTTCAGTGCAAAAAGAGCACACTTATGCTCAGTGTAAGCGGTTTCTATACATCATATTGTGCTAGCTAGGAAAGTGACTACAGCCCTTCTGGCAGAGAACAGAAGTAGGAGAGAGGTGCGACACCATGAACACATGTAGGCAGCGAAAAGAATACATTGTCTCCTGATTGCTGGAGGTGAACTGGATTGCATTGATATTCTGGGCGGGGTTGCAAATATTAAGCGCTGATTTAAAATAATAGAAAATAACATACAAGGCTGGAGAACATATCTCTTACTTCTAAAGACGAATAAATCTCAGAAATATTACTGTTATAACTCAGCAATGCTGCATCCACACGTGTCAAGGCAATCAATTTATTCCTTGTCCTGAGGTAATACACTCCTGTTAGTGTAATAAATCAAGTCTTGTTTTATTATATTGCAAAGTACTTTCATTTTACAATAGAGAAAAATGCAAGTCTGTTCCATGGCCTTTCTCCTGAGATGCTCCTCTCTTGTAGGTGAAAATCTGGGATCCTTTTAGTTAAATCAGTGGAGCAGCAAAACACAGGCATTTGAAGATGTATCTAACTTAGATGTGGTAAACAAAAAGCTAAATGTTACTTTATGGCACAATATACTTAAATGACATTCAAGATATGGGGAGGGTGCATGCACTCTGTGTGGTTGCTTGAGAACCAAGAATCAGCATTCTTTTTCACTCACAAAAAGGACTTGTCCTCTTAGAAGCATCTACTTCCCCATATATCCTAATTTCTTCATTATGTGACCACTGCCAGTGCCCTTAGTGGACAGAATTTCACTACTCCTATACTCTTTGCCATTTATCTCTCTCAATATTTCCTCCTCTCATCTGCTCTTAATTATAGGTCAATAATTGAGTAACATTTTCTTTTAGAACAATGACATACTGACACTTATCAACCAGTTAATATGATATTAACGTGCTACTTTGCTCCTGCTGTTAATTATTCATCACATCAATCTATTACATAATAAGTAAGTAGTGCAATGCTTATATATCTATATCTATATATATCTATAATATAAAAGCCTAGCGGCGTGTGTTAGTCTGTGTGTGAAAAAAAACAAAACAAGCTGCAGCGCCACCTGCTGGGCGGAGTTATACACTGACCTACTAAATTCTTAGCATTATCTAATATATAATAGTAAAAGCCTAGCGGCGTGTGTGTGTGTGTGTGTGTGTGTGTGTGTGTGTGTGTGTGTGTGTGAAAAACACTATTTTCTCAGAAAGGGCTCATCCAATTGACCTGAAATTTGGTATACTGACATTATTTGACAAAAAAATTAGAATAGTGAAGTCAGTTAACTTCCATCATCCCCCCTTCCCCCCGTGGGAGTGGTAGTAAAGGCTAAATTTATGAGTTGAGGGCTCAAACTCATTTTCGTGAGGTAATTTTACCTCATAAACACACATTAAAAAGGGCGCTTGCGTCGGGAAGTAACGCTCTTCCCCTGAGGAGGCCTGGGCTAGGCCCAAATGCATGACAAGAACCTTTTTAAGACCTTAAGTAGCATGAGTATCATGCACGGGTTAACTTGTATATATATATATATATATATATATATATATATATATATATATATATATATATGTATATTACAGACACATACCTGCCCAATTCCATGCTAATATGGCGTATGCTAAAAGTAAATAAGCTATGAATTACATATAAATGGATTTCTAGTGCTGCATTTGTTTACTATAGAATACTGGGGGGGTCTAGAACTCCTTTCTTAACCTATTAGTTCATAGTGACTGCTTCAAACAGCTATAATGTAAAGTAAACAATGGGGTGGTCCGATTCTATTTGTTTTACAGCTGCCCTGAAGTGCAACCTTGTTCCAGGGAACCAGACAATGAAAACGTGGGGTGGGGGTGGGGGGTAAGCAGCCACAGATTATAAATAAATCGTTAATTATATCAATAACGTACATTTAGGGTTCCACAGTAATTCGCTTTATTAACTTATAGCGCTGGGGTCATGAGTTTAATTCCCAACCAGGACGCTATCTGTGTGGAGTTTGTATGTTCTTCCCGTGTTTGCATGGATTACCTCCGAGTGTACCGGTTTCCTCCCACACTCCAAAAACATACTGGTAGGCTAATTGGCTGCTGATCAAAATGGACCCTAGTACATACTTGCCAACTCTCCCGGAATGTCCGGGAGACTCCCGCATTTTGCGAGAGTCTCCCGGACTCCCGGGCGAGTGTGGCAATCTCCCGAATTCTGCCCACTTCACTAGGAAGTGCCCCACTTCCTAGTGCAGTGGGCAGAATTAGATCCCAAACGCCGCGATTCCCGGTGAATCGCAGCGTTTAGCCCCGTCCCCCTCCCCTGCCTGGCTCCCGGAAGGGAGCTGAAGAAAGTAGGCAAGTATGCCCTAGTATGTGTGTTAGGGATCCTAGACTGGGGCAGGGACTGCTGTGAATGACAAATATTCTCTGCACAGCGCTGCAATATATGGTGTCACTATATAAATAAAGGGTGATAATATTTATTTTTTTATTCAAACATGCCTGCGGATACAAGAAAGCAACAGTTAGTGGTAAGTAAACACTATAAGTTATGTTTTTTTCTTTATTTTGGTTATATCAACACATACATTTTAGGGCTAGCAATAACATGTGCTGCCTAAAGCTTTTTTTCTTACCACCTTTTACATGGTTATACATGGCATGTAAAAACAATATGAAAGCATCTATTATATCTTAATTGCCATCACCACTTGCAGCAGAACCACCCACTTTGGGAGCTCCCATTAAGATGGGAGTTCTTGGGCCTTCTGACCTATTTTCGGCAATTCCCACCTGCCCAACACGCATTTGTCCATGTTTTATGGGTTTTGTTTCCAATATATAAACAAAAACACACCTGAAAAAAGGTAAAGAAAAAAACCATGTAACCTCCCTCAAAAAATTATAAATGTATTAATAATCAGGTTCTAACAATCACATGCATCCTCCCTCTAGGACATCATCCCTAAAAGTCCCACACACTTATTTTCTGTACATGTAACCTCTCTGCTGTTCCAAGCACAAGATTCATCACTTGCCTGTTTGGACCTTATTCACACTGATAGCAAGGTTTTCACAGTCACCCCCCCTCCTTTCCCCCATCCATGAACTAACAATTCACAAAATGGCAAATTGATATGGGAGGGAGTTTTGAGTTATAATTTAACTAGATACTAGATTGTAGTTTATCATTAATAAAATATAAAATTATATATATATATATATATATATACATACATACATATATACACACACACACACACATATATAGTGTGACACAGACACCTCTCTGATGCATACGAAAACAACTTCTTGCAGTACTTTTATTGTTCCATCACAATAAAACAGTATACACTTCTGCCAGGATGACACCGGGAAACCGTCTAGACATAACTAGACTAGACCACCTGTGTGTGTTCAGGCTAGATTTTACTGTGCAAGGACTTAACCCTCAATGCAGCCTTCTCGTGCAGACAGTCAGCTGAATAGCTAACTCCTCTCTTAGAGGCATGTAGCAAACCACTCCCTCCTTAACCCTTCCCTGGGGAACAGGTCCTATTCTGGTTACTAGACCATGGTAAATTACCCCCTTTTCCACATACTTTTCCCCTTAGCTTTGCCATACTTGGCAAAGCAGATTCTTTTCCTGGCAAAAACTTCCTTTTTACCAACTTACCCTCTTTTGGCCTCGCCAAATCAGGCGAATCTGCGAGTGCATATCTTCGCAATAGGGCATCGACATTATTATGCAGAGCCCCATGCCTATGTTTCACTGTAAAGCTAAAAGGGTGTAATGCCAGAAACTAACATCTGACCCTAGCATTCATCCCCATATTGGTGAGCATCCACTGTAACAATGGGTAGTTGGTAACCAGGGTGAACTCTCTACCAAGTAGGTAGTACCAGAGTGCCTTCACTGCCCACTTAATAGCCAAACACTCTTGTTCTACAGTAGCGTACTTCTTTTTCCTCAGAAGATTACAGCTGAGGAAAAGAACCAGTCTCTACTCAGCCTTCACTGCCCCCCAGACCCGTCCTGGAAGCATCCGTCTGGAGAAAAACCTCTCCCTAAGATTAGGTGTTTGTAGCACTGATGCAGTGCACAAGGCTTCTTTCAAATCTTACCAGAAGACCTCCGAAAACCAAAATAACTTATCTGGGTTGTTCCTTTTAAGAAATTCTGTCAATCAGGCGGCTCAGGTAGCGACCAACACCAGGAAAGTCTGCAGTTGAGACTACCTTTCTGGTTTAGGTAAATGTCTCATAGCCTCTAACATATCCATCTGGGGTTTTACTTTCCCCCAGCCAATCACATAAACCAGATATTTAGCCTCTGCTATGGCTAGCACACACCACAAGTCATCAATAAATGTTAAAACTAACGCTTTGTGCAAGGAGCTCAAAATAAGTGCGACTGTCATGTATGGCTTCCAGGCCACGCCCCAGCAGTTCCCATTTTAATATAAAATAAGGTTCTTCTCTGGCCGGTCTCTCAGTCTTCCATACTCCATTCACTTCAACCACATTTTTATATGCATTTTTCAATCAATAAGTTGTTCACTCGCAAAGTCCTGGAGTGATCTAGACCTGGATATTTCTGGCAAGGTTTCTGTTTCTTTCCAACTTTCTCCAGCCAGGACTTTTCTCTCCCATATTCTGGAACGTGACATCAGCCTAGTTACCGCCAAAGCCTGGTATCCAGGCTCCAGCTACTGTGGCTCCTTAATCCCTATCTCCAGTTCCAGGGTATGAAAGACAGGATCAAGTAGGGTCGTATGTCCAGCCAGTGACTCAGTTGCAGGCATGTCCTGACTGATTCGGTCAACTATAATTTCCCGGAACAGGGGAAAGTCTAACCACAGAATAATTAGGTATGGCAGCCTTGGGGCTATCACTGCTACCAATTGCACTGTTTATTTACAGTAATGCGAAGACAGGCACTGTCATTCCTCGGTGACCACGTGAATGCATAGGACTTTCACTGATGGTAGCCAGGTCGACAGGCCTTCTGGAACCACATTGCTGGATACCAAGGTGATTTCACTACCCGAGTCCATTAACATTAACACTACTTGTTGCTGTATCAGGGTGGTCACCCAAAACAATGGTGAATTCCTGGCTTGGCTGACAGTTAATTAGATAAACTTTTAGAACAAGACACAATAGAGGTCCTCAACTATAGCAACCGCCTTTCCTGTATATCTGGTTATGTTCGGAGGTACTCTGATGCCCCCAGGACTTTGCTCTAGAGTAGTAAAATTTTATAAGTGGTACCCATAGCATAAGGTGGAAGGTAACCAGAATACAGAAGGCAGGTTTCAGAGACCAAACGTCATGGATTAGTAGCGAGCCGGATAGCTAAGGGACTAGTTTAGAGGTCAGGGCAGGTTGAAAAATAGAGGCAATGGTCAGGTGCACACAGAGTTTAAGCAAGGCCCAAAGCAAGCCAAGGGTCACAACAGGTAAACAGGTCAAAGATAGAGTATCCACAGGACAGAGTAGGTCAGCAAGGAACAGTTAACTGAACGCTATAACCGGCAGGGAGGCTATGCCCACACTGCCTTTTAAACACATGACAGCCAATGAACTGAGATGAGCCTTAGGAGTGTCAATCAGCCTCAGGAGGCTGTAACTAGTGCAGTATAGGATGCACACACACACCCGACTTTCAAACTAGCCAGGCCATGGCGCTGATTGACAGGAGCGTCCCAGCTTGTTGCCCCCGGGGAGGAAGTGATGTCCCGGCTATCAGCAGCAGCGAGGATGTGCTTCATTAAACAACAGAGAAGCCGCTGCAGCGGTGGCATGCAATAGCTCCCCACGTGGACGAGGACATGGTAAAGCAAGCCGAAAACCAGGGTCCTAGACAAACCACAGTACAATCCACCAGTTCTGGCCGATTTAGACAATGCTTCCAGAAGTGCCTTTGCTCACCACACTCAAACCTCACTGGGTTTACCTTGTGGTCTGTTTCAACCTCTAGTGTTTGTTTCGGCCTGAAGTCTGGCCTAACAACTTTCTCAGCTGTGTGGGTCTGCTGTGGAAACGCCTCAACATCGTACAAGGATGTAATCTTTTGCATAACAGCCGTGCTCATTCTGTTGGAGCTGACTGAGCTCAGCCCATAGCAGTCAGTTATTCTTAACCTGGGCCCTGGCAATGGCTAGCATTTAGCCCTGCTGCATGGTGGCCACATTAGTTAAAGCTCTGAGAATTTCCTCCATCTCCCTATTTACATTAGAGGGAAAACAAAACTGTGCTTCTCTTAACATGCACCGACCAGCTAATTCCGGAGGAGAAGCAACAAAATGTAAAAGAAAAAAAAGAGAAAAACAAACACACAAGCAAAGTTTTTTTTTTTAAGATATCATACTTAACTTTGGTGTCTCGATGGCTGGGTGGACAGCTGAGTTTTCGCTGTCCTTTCAGATAACACAATTACACCACTCTAAGAATTACCAAATGAATGCCTCCTCAGTGACGCACGCAGGGGGGTTTCTGAGTCTCCAGAAACCCCCTGCGCTAAGTGGCCACCATAACGGCACTGTCCTATACAGCAGCCGCAGCGCTGTCAAAGAAGCGTCCGAGGCGGTGCACTATTGTATACAGCACCGCCACGGACGCTTCTTTGGCAGCGCCGCGGCTGCTGTATAGGACAGCGCTGCTGAAACGGAGCTGCTGCGCATGCGCAGCAGCTCTCTCTCGTGTTTTTTTTTGTTTTTTTTGGGGGGGAGGGGGAGGGGGGAAACCCCTGACAATCCTGCATGCGCCCCTGCTCCCTACTCTGGTCTTCTTAACAAATTGCTGTTTTATTTCGTCACAACAACACTGCAACATAATCATCAAATGGCTTCCTGACACTAGCTAAGCCCACCAGCCTCAGCTATCGTCTGGCTGCTATTCAGCATCTGAAGCCCCGCCCACCAGATTCCACAATCCTTTTATTCACAACACACCACATCAATCATACCCATGTCGTGCACCTGTAAGTAAAATCTTTCCTTAAGGTAACAGAAGGATCCTTAACCCTGTCTGTATCTTTCCCTGGGGAACTGGGTCCTATTCTGGTTACCAGACCATGATAAATTACCCCCTTCACCACAATATATATATATTTAGTAACTTATAATAAAATATATAAAAGTTAATATTGTTCTTAAATATTAGAAGTTCTTGGAGACACAGATAATGACAGTCATTATAAGAAGTCTTTATTTTCATCCTTTAATGTAAAAACTAGCCAAAAGCTATTGGTGAGTAAATAGCATTATTTGTAATAGATGAGTTTAAGTCATCTCCATATAAAATATTTAAAAAGCAAATTAAAGGGAAAAAAAACAAAACATAAAAGGTCTAGGGAGATAAATGTTTATGACTGAAGCTTGCTAAGCAATCAAAATGAAATTTAAGACAATGCATATTTGCAAACATTTAAATTATTCATGCAGAATGTCTTTTTCAAAATGACCCAAATAGTATTCCACAGAGATAGATGTAAAACTAGCATACATTTTACAACCAGCATTATGAAAATGCTTGTCTATAAGAAAAAAAAGTAGATCAAAGCAATATCAAACTACTTTTTCCTTAAGGGTCCATGGTCACACAATTTGTTCTATTATTAATAACACACTTAATGATTAACTTGTAAACATATTACACTTACACCGTTAGTAAATAATGTTATTATTGTTTTTGTTAATATATTGATATATTTTCTTTGGACACAAAATATAAACATAAAAGGGATTATGTAAACACAGTACAATTTTAAGAAATGTTGGTGTTTTTGTCCATTTATTTTCCGCAGCTCTTATTTTGCATAGCTTCCTTTTTGTTAACATACCTCAAAGTTTAACCGCACAATATATAACAGTCACCAGTGTAGCACTTAAGTAAGGATCACTCCGCTGGTACCCCCATTGTTGCCTAATAGCAGCTAATAACAAGCATAGGAATCAATGATCCCTATGTATCTAGAAATATCCTCCTTGTAAAATACACCCCCCCCCCCCCCCCCCAACATGAACAGTCCAATTTTTATTTGTATAAATGAAAGAGTTTTGCTCACGGATTTATCCCTTTATTTTCTCTGCTTAGAGGTAAATAAATGTGTATTTTGGGTTCTGATTAGCTTGAGGTTTTGGGTTCTGATTTGTTTTGCCAAAACACCCCACGAAAGGTTTTGGTTCTGATTTTGGGTTCTGATTTTTTTTTTAAAAAAAAGCATAAAAAGTGCTAAAATCCATATTTTGGTTTTTTTTTCACTCCTACACTATTATTAACCTCAATAACATTCATTTCCACTAATTTCCAGTCTATTCTGAACACATCACAATATTGTTTTTAGTCCAAAAGGTTGCACCGAGGTAGCTGGATGTCTAAGCTAAGCGGCACAAGTGGGCGGCACAAACACGTGGCCCATCGTAGGTGGCTGTGTAGGCTTGAATGGGCTTTTGCTGCTCCTCCATCCTCTGCAACATATAGAGGGTGGAGTTCAAGCGCGTCACTACCTCTTGTTTTAGTTGATGGCAGGGCAGGTTCATGCTTTTTTGATGTAGCAGGAACAGTGAACATAGTTTAATATCTGATACTAATATTTCTGCACTGCAGGAACAGTGAACGTACTTTAATATCGGATACTAATATTTCTGCACTGCAGGAACAGTGAACGTACTTTAATATCTAATACTAATATTTCTGCACTGCAGGAACAGTGAACGTACTTTAATATCTGATACTAATATTTCTGCACTGCAGGAACAGTGAACGTACTTTAATATCTGATACTAATATTTCTGCACTGCAGGAACAGTGAACGTACTTTAATATCTGATACTAAAATTTCTGGACTGCCTATTGAAGTGCAATCTCAACGGGATTTGGTACCGGGGACACAATACCTCCATCAACCGTCTAAATTCCACTGCACTGTAGGCGGACACCGGATGCACGTCCAACACCAACATAGCTGTTACGGACGCAGTTATACGCTTTGCCATAGGATGACTATATAGGAGTGGCACTGCAGTGGCAGACAGGATGGCAGTTTGAAAAACTAGGCCCCAAAGAGCACATAATGCCAAAAAAAGAGTTGCCCTCCCACCCACCCTTATGTTGTTGAAATAGGACATGCACACTTTAACAAACCAATCATTTCAGCGACATGGCCTACAAAACTGTGGCTGAAATGATTGGTTTGTTTGGGCCCACACACAAAAAACGCTATTCATCTTTCCCTGTAAAAACTAAACTGGCTCTACTGAGGCAAGATGTCGTCCTCCTCCTCTGATTCCTCGCCCCCTTCAGTGTGTACTTCCTCATCCTCACACATTATCAATTCGTAGTCTCTGGAGGCCAGTGCTGTTCTTGATTGAGGAATTGATAATTCATTTTTATGAACATCATTTTTTCAACGTTTTGCGGAAGCAACCTCCTTCGCCGCTCACTGACCAGGTTCCCCGCTGCACTAAAAACTCTTTCGGAGTACACACTGGAGGGGGGACAACTCAGGTAAAATATAGCCAGTTTGTACAGGGGCTTCCAAACTGCCTTTTTTTCCTGCCAGTAAGAATATGGACTGTCTGACATGTCTACTTGGATGGTGTCAGCAAAGTAATCCTCCACCATTTTTTCAATTGTGACAGCATCCAATGCAGCGACAGTAGACATGTCTGCAATGATTGGCAGGTCCTTCAGTCCGGACCAGATGTTCTCAGCATCCCCGCCAGCAGGTCTTTTAGGAAAACTGAGCTTTTTCCTCGCAGCCACAGGTGTTGAAGAAAATGAAGGTGGAGTGTGTATCCAACAGGACCAAGGGATTTAGGTGTCCTTGGACTGCCGACGGTCCTAGCCACTAGTCCTGAACTAAACACTGAATTATGAAGGTTCTTCAGGTGAAATATAAGGGAGGATGTCCCTAGGTGGCCAAGATCCTTACCCCTGCTTATTTGAGCTTTACATAAGCTACATATGGCCATACATTTGTTGTCCGGATTGGGATAAAAATAACTCCAGACCGAAGAGGTGGATTTTTTGGTCTTCTGACCAGGCATGACGATGGGCTTTTTCATCCCATGGACAACAACTGTTTCCCCCCCTGGTGCCTCATTTAAGATAACCACATCAGCATACTCCTCGTCAAGTTCCTCCTTAGCGCCAGCTACATCAATATCCTCCTCCCGGTGTACAACATTCACACCTTCATTAGCCAAATCTGTAACTGGACTGTGGGTGATCCTTCCAGCATATGCAGAGGGTGTGCTGCAAATGGTGGAAGGAGCCACCTCTTCCCGTACAGTGATGGGAAGGTCAGGCTTCGCAACCACCAACACCCTTAGTCTCGCCTTGGGGATTTGTGATGCCATCTCTTTAGAAGGCAGAGTTGTTTGCTGTGTTGTTGATGACAGCTTAAGTCTCTTAAATTTTTTAGAGGGGTGGGGAGGAGGAGGGCTTAGATCATTGGGTGAAGCTGAACCACTAGTCATGAACACGGGCCAGGGCCTAAGCCGTTCCTTGCCACTCCGTGTCGTAAATGGCATATTGGCAAGTTTACGTTTCTCCTCAGATGATTTGAATTTTCTTTTTTTACTAATTGTAGTGAACTTTGGCTTTTTGGATTTTACATGCCCTCTACTAGGAGATTGGGCATTGCCCTTGGCAGACGACGTTGATGGCATTTCATCGTCTATGTCATGACTAGTGGCAGCAGCTTCAGCATTAGGAGGAAGTATGTCTTGATCTTTCCCTACTTTATCCTCCAAATTTTTGTACTCCATTATATGCAGCAGAAGAGAGCGTGACCCTAAACCACACACACTTTGGGACTGCGGAAACAGTGAATGTAGTAATATAGATTGCAGTACCTATCTTTTTGGGACTGCAGAAACAGTGAACGTAGTAATATAGATTGCAGTACCTATTTTTTGGGACTGCAGAAACAGTGAACGTAGTAATATAGATAGCAGTACCTATTTTTTGGGACTGCAGAAACAGTGAACGTAGTAATATAGATTGCAGTACCTATTTTTTGGGACTGCAGAAACAGTGAACGTAGTAATATAGATTGCAGTACCTGTTTTTTGGGACTGCAGAAACAGTGAACGTAGTAATATAGATTGCAGTACCTATTTTTTGGGACTGCAGAAACAGTGAACGTAGTAATATAGATTGCAGTACCTGTTTTTTGGGACTGCAGAAACAGTGAACGTAGTAATATAGATTGCAGTACCTATTTTTTGGGACTGCAGAAGCAGTGAACGTAGGTAAATTTAGCAGTACAAATATTTCTGGACTGCAAGAACAGTGAACGTAGGTATTGCAGTACTAATATTTCTGGACTGCAAGAATATATTGCTCTAGAATTTTTTTTTATATTTTTTTTAAATTATTTTTGTATAATTTTTATTTTTATTTTTTTAAAATTTGTTAAGATTTGTTAATTATTATAACATTACTATGTACTCAGCAGGACAGACACTGGCTAAAGCACCACTGGACTCAGCATGACAGAGCACAGGACAAAGCACCACTGGACTCAGCAGGACAGACACTGGCCAAAGCACCACTGGACTCAGCAGGACAGACACTGGCCAAAAGCACCACTGGACTCAGCAGGACAGAGCACAGGACAAAAGCACCACTGGACTCAGCAGGACAGAGCACAGGACAAAAGCACCACTGGACTCAGCAGGACAGAGCACAGGACAAAAGCACCACTGGACTCAGCAGGACAGAGCACAGGACACAGCACCACTGGACTCAGCAGGACAGACACTGGCCAAAGCACCACTGGACTCAGCAGGACAGACACTGGCCAAAAGCACCACTGGACTCAGCAGGACAGAGCACAGGACAAAAGCACCACTGGACTCAGCAGGACAGAGCACAGGACAAAAGCACCACTGGACTCAGCAGGACAGAGCACAGGACAAAAGCACCACTGGACTCAGCAGGACAGAGCACAGGACAAAAGCACCACTGGACTCAGCAGGACAGAGCACAGGACAAAAGCACCACTGGACTCAGCAGGACAGAGCACAGGACAAAAGCACCACTGGACTCAGCAGGACAGAGCACAGGACAAAAGCACCACTGGACTCAGCAGGACAGAGCACAGGACAAAAGCACCACTGGACTCAGCAGGACAGAGCACAGGACAAAAGCACCACTGGACTCAGCAGGACAGAGCACAGGACAAAAGCACCACTGGACTCAGCAGGACAGAGCACAGGACAAAAGCACCACTGGACTCAGCAGGACAGAGCACATGACAAAAGCACCACTGGACTCAGCAGGACAGAGCACAGGACAAAAGCACCACTGGACTCAGCAGGACAGAGCACAGGACAAAAGCACCACTGGACTCAGCAGGACAGAGCACAGGACAAAAGCACCACTGGACTCAGCAGGACAGAGCACAGGACAAAAGCACCACTGGACTCAGCAGGACAGAGCACAGGACAAAAGCACCACTGGACTCAGCAGGACAGAGCACATGACAAAAGCACCACTGGACTCAGCAGGACAGAGCACTGGACAAAAGAATAAAGCACCACTGGACTGATCACACAGAAGCAGGAGCACCACTACCCTACAACCTCCCTCTTCCCTGATCACAGCCCAAATGAAGATGGCGGCCGCAAGCGGGGAATTTATAGAATCCGAGTCTCGCGAGATCCGACGCGAGACTTGGACGTCAGAGCCTCACTTTCATTTTTTTGGCGCCGGAAATACCCCAACAGTGCTCGGATCCCGTCGGATCCACACTGTTCGGGTGGGCTCGGATTAGCGTAATCCGAGCCCGCTCATCCTTAGTATTTTTAGCTACAGTGAAATGACATGTCATCCACACTTGCCTACTCTCCCAAATTTCGTGGAGTCCTCCCAGACTCCTGGAAGAGCAGGTATGCTCCCGGATCCCAGGAGGAGACAGGCTTACTGGTGCAGTTTGCATTATCAAAGTAGGTAGGAGCAAAATGATGGTAAGTATGATGCCAACAGGGTATGGCACAGGGAAGTACAGAGGGCCCGTGTATAGGTAGCCGAACATACCAATGCCAACCGTCTTTGAAGTGCTGGCCATTATAAAGATATATTTTGGTAGGCAGAAAGAAAAAAGAGCAGGGAAAAGTAATATGATGAATATTAAATGAAAATAAGTAAATATCACAATGTTAATTTGTCTTAGACAGTACTTTACGCCAAGAACATAACATGTATTAAACAATCCATTTTAAGCTCTAAAACATGAATGAAGTCACTTTTGTACAAATGTCTAAATTTTAATTATATTTTTTACTGATTAGCATGGTAAGCTAAATGCTTTCAAAAACAGTTGTATCTGTACCTCAATTAACTTTTGTGATTTGTTCTGCTTAATTAAATGTGAACCAAATAGAACATAGCCTGCCCTCTCCTTCATAGAAATCAGACATTGCTTTCTATCTTGCATAACTCTAGGGAGAAGTAAAGTTAGAGTTTGTGTGTTTGGCTTCCTTGGTAACAGAAATGCTCTATATAGACTGAGGAGGCCTTGTAAGTGATGAGACAACATATTCTGGTAGTGAGCATCAGGAATATGAGGGGTTCCCTCCCCTTCGTACTATTAGTCGGGGGACAAGGGTTTAATGTCAAATATTTGGTAAGAGTTCTCCTGTAAGGCATATCATAGTTAACTTAAACTTCGTTAAATAGACGTGCTTTATCGAAAATATATATATATATATATATATATATATATATATATATATATATATATATATATATATATATAGAGAACATGTGCTAGCTACTATGGAAATGGGAGCTATTGTGGAGCACCCCAAAGAGGATTTACTTGAAGATGTGAGTGCAGTTTTTTTCAAAAAATATATATATATATATATACACACACACACACACACACACACATAGAGGTCAAACCATAGATGTCCATAATTTAAGTTTTGTGTAGTAATGTAAAGTGTATATCTATATATATATATATCTATATATATATATATATATATATATATATATATATATATATATATATATATACACACACACATGTGTGTATAAGCTTCTGTAAGTAAATGTAGAATCATTGGGTTTGTTTGTGCTGCAATACTGCTGATCTAATAAAGTTTCACTGAAAGCTTGTTAATTATCGCATGCTTAAATGTACACAAACTTAATGTCAAAAATTACTCTTGAGACAATTCCAGCAAAGATTATTTCAAATCATTGACCCTCAACAGCTTAATACTTTGGGTTCTAGACATAAAAGGAAAATATGAAACAACACCACATTTTAAAGATAACCATTTAATTTTCACAACCTGCTAAATAAATCTGTAAGATGTGAATGAGATATTCATTAATTAATCCAAGAACATGATCAAACATTAGCTCTCTAGGTGCAGCTCTGGGCCTCAAAGTCTCCCAGATAACATACACAGTTCACACTAAATTTAATGAGGATTCTGATGTGTATGTATGATATGTACATTCATATTAAGAGTATTATACAAGATGGGGCACTCATTAAAGATAATTGGTCTATTTCACAGTAACTTTTACAGTTTTTCTTTTGTTTTTAGCAAATAAAAAGTAATGTGTAACCTTTTAATACCCTCAATTCAATCAACCATTTCTAACCCTACAAATCTATACTAATAATATATGTGGAGACCTGACAGGCGAGCAATATTTTATAACTAACCTGGGCTTTTGGATTTAGTTAAAGGGGTCTTAGACCTCCAATCTTAAAGCTGTGATTCAAATGGAAATTACTATGGCTGCTTGCAATTATCTTAGTTGCCAATCTTGAAAAGACTAAGGCTAGGTACACACTGAAGAATATTCCGACCGGCGTGTTATCTCAATCGATTGTACCTACGCCTGAAGGTGCAATCAGTCTGTCAATTCGTTCATACACACGGACACGATTTCCCTTCAGATCTGTGCTCTCTATCTGGTCCTCTAGTCTTCAGAGAATGACAGCGCAATATTCATTCATGTCACATTGTCATTGATTAAAACCGCCTTGTTATAGGTATCCCCATGTCCTAACAAATTTCAATTTGTGACTCTGAAACAAAACATTCTGTCTTAGAATGAACAAATTAATTATTCCTTCTATAGTACTTTCTACATCTATTCACCAGGACATTCATTGTTAGCATCGTCTGAAAATAGCCCGACCCTGTAAAAACTCTATGAAGATCATGAGCACGAGTGCATACACTCTACATGATCGGTCGGTGATTGGTCGGAAAATATTAAGCAGTACGACCAACCAAATGAGCCGACAATCGACACTTTGGAACGACTTTTGACCATCGGGTCACTATACACACTAGCCCGACTTCCGACCGAACAGTTGTATGTCGGCTAATTTGCCCTAATAGACGAAAACGCTCCAGTGTATACCTAGCCTTACCTACCAGATAAAATCTACAGACATCCTTTAGCCAGTAGCAGCAATTAGCTTTTACGAACGAAGGAAGCATTGTGTCCCAAAAGCCTACTTCGTCTATGGAATTTGGTAACTAATAAACTATAAATGACATGTTACAGGATTTTGTATGATGCCTGTAACACAAACAAATTTTCTTATTTCCCATAACAAAATAGAACTTGCATCAGTATTTCTTGGCTCACTTTGTTTCCTAATGTGCCAAGTAAGGAACTGATGGAAGAGGTTGAGGTGGTCCCCAGTAGGCGAGCTCAGGGTAGACAGAAACCTCCCCTGGAGCAGAAGTGCAACCAATCACAAGCTACCATCTTGGTCATTTTGTAAGGTAAAAAACTGTATTTAAAAATGAACGTGTTTCTGTGGAACTTGGCTTTTGAAAATAGGACATAGGATGGTTAGTTCAATTGCTCCATAGTTTGAAACATCTGATTTAATGTATTTATTTTAAACAAATTGTTAATTTATAGAGCTTACAGACTAAGGTCTACTATTGGACACCACATTACAACTCTGAATGATGTGGAGGTCAGAGTTCTAGTCCAATTTTTTATTTTTAACAAAAAAAAAAAAGGACCATCGCTGTCCTGAGACAATTGGCAATTGTGTAAATCACTGTATTTGTAACTTTTGTTAATGTTAAAGGATATGTCCACAATACTTTATCTCATAATGGATTATAAAGTGATAAACATTGTTTATGGTTTAAAACCACATTTACACTTCTCAGCTTCTCTGCAGCACGTATGTAGCGGTCACGCCTTCATTTTACTAGCAGTGTGTTTCTGCTACTTACACATACTCAAAGATTTTAGGAAAAAGGCCTGTACTTCAATAGCCATTTGCAGCATATGTGTGGCAGGCTAGAATGTTGTACATTCATTTCAATGGAGATTCAGTACAGCTATTTTTTTTCTCTGCAGCTAGGTGAAGATACTACATTTAATGTTCATGAGCATTAGACGGATCGGAAACAGCTAGTCTGTCAGCAAAGAGCAGATCTCAGAATTCAGAGCTATGAACAGTTAGTGTCTGCTGCTTTTACCCACAAAGCACAGGTGTGACGTCAGCCTTAAGCTGGGTACACACTACATAAAATTACTGCAGATGCGATTTCTGTAACAATTTTATGAACAGCTGAAAGCCCTGATGAGTATGCAGATTCAGGTGTACAAACCTACACGATTTACCATCAGATCTCTAGTCTTCCTCTCTCAACCATCTGCTGAAAAGATCATGAACATACTATAGAGATCTGCCTACACTGCTGTCCGTGAGTGCGTACACACACATTTGCCCAACACTGTTCCATTGTGGATCGTGATTTTTACGAAGTTTATAAAATCAAACGATACGATGTGCTTTGGTACAATAGAACATGATTGTGGGAGCGTACACACTAATGTGATGTCTTTCCAAACGGACGTTTATCATGTGCTTGGTGCGATAATTGGTTGGAAACCCTGTAGCGTGTACCCAGCTTAACCATTTTACAGAATGCAGCAACTTTGTTACACTAAAGTAAAAAGTTACAGCAGTTGTGGCTGCCGCTAAGTTCTAATGAGCAGGGAAGGACAGATGTGAAAATCCATACACAGCTTACTGTCATTTTCAAACTTGAAACGCATTGATTGAAATCCGTAGCACACGTGTATACACAGCTGCTTACAACACACATTGTATTTGATCGGCCAAAATAAAACTGCATTCTAAACCTCCCTAAAGACCCAATGGGAGTCACATGTACAAACTGTGCATACATTTTACATTGCATCTAGAATCTCATATGACAGGGAAACATTGCTTCCCATTCTACAGTATGTGTCAGAATGGAGGCTTCTAACAGCTGTAGAAAACTGATCTTATTATCAGTTGCAGGGATATGATTTTTTTTTTTTCTGTGACAGATTTTAACATTTAAAAAGGGAACTCCACAGATGCCAAACTCAACATCTGCTTTTTCTCTCTCCTGTGTCAGCTTATTTAAATTCTGAAATAAATCTGATTGATTTTAAAATGCACAGATTTCTTCCACTCAAAATAGATTGTGAATGTTCAAATTTGATATTTCTGCGAGACGAGGCAGAGATGATTGTTCTTTTTCAAACGCAAACACATTTCCTGTGCAGCAGTATCCTTAGTTTAACAGACATACTCCTAGTTTGCTTATATATTGCAGGAAAGCCATGAACTAGTTAACAAGCCTTATACATAATACACAACAGATTAAAATGTAAGAAACAGCTTATTACATTTGACTAATGGGCTTTTTATGCAAGTTTAAGTGCAAGCAAGGCCAAGACAGATGCATATTAACATGTTTTAACATTTTGTTTATAACTACCATTACGTTGCTGCACATTTTATATGAGACTATTGAAATGTCATGGCACTGGGCAGTTTATTCTTTTAAAGTGGACCCCTCAAACACAAATGAACCACAGTGTTGCCTTAACAAAATATACAAGGATTGATCTAGATAGCTGTGCTGAAAACAGAAATAAAACTTTTTGAATTACGTTTTCATTACCCTCCCTACAGCAATAGTGGCAGAGACCATCTTTCTTCTCACATTACTAGAATATATGCGGAACGAGTAATGTCCATGTTAAAGAGACTGCAGTGTATAAAAAGTAAATTGAACAGAGGGCTAGCAAAGAACACAAGTGTTAGACTCACACTGCTAGAGAGTATCTAGCAAAAAAGTTGACAAAGGTGGACTTGGCCTTTAGGGAATGCTATGGAGTTTAATCTGTTAGTGACAGGTGCACATTGCTATTACTGGGAACAATTTGCACTTAAACTAGGGCTCCCATAATTTTAAAATGAAAAAAGTTGGATACTCCTGTGAGATCAGTCCATCAAATCTACTCTATACTTTATTGTAGGTTCCCAAAAAGGTAAATTACATATTTTCGCTTACACTGTTAATCTGAAATCTTCAGGAGTCTGAATTATGGGAAAACAGTGAGTTAAAGATTACAGCAATATTAAGGGTATTGATCTGGGAAAACCGTACTTAAATGCAAAATATTTCTTTACTTTCCAACACATGAAAACGTTGTTCTCTCTGTCAATAAAGATATACAGTTTTACTCATATCAGCTAGATTTGTATTTAACCCAAAGTAACTGTACAAATGTATTGTATTATAAAGGTGTTTTCTTCAGCATTAACATGGTACACATGTGTCAGTAAAAGTATATTAACTCTGCATCTACCATTCTGACTCCAGCATATGGTATCTCCATAGGAGTAATACACAAGTGCTAATGAGCCTTCTGGTAGACACCATATATTGTGATCATGAACGCTAAATACCATTCTGTGTTCTAAACAACTATAAATACAAATAATTCAGCAAAACGCTTCCTCTGGTGGTTAGCATTGGTGAAAAGCCACTTAGAGACTCAAATTGGAGCAGGGCCTCAGCAAATGGAGCCAGAGATGGTGCCAAGCGTCACATGACAAACTGGTGGTATTGTCATGCAGTGCTCCCTCTCTTTTATCACCAATGAAACACAGGCCGCAGGTGGTGTTACAAGAAGGGTGGCATATAACGGTGTGTCTTGCAATGTAAATTAACATAATATACCTTACGTTTATAGAAATTATTTTATAAACGTACGTAAAAAAAAAAAACAGAATTAAAATATTTTTTACATAAAATAAATATAAAATTATCCATAGTTTCTGGTGGTTCCACTCACTTGCTGTTATTGAGAGGTTTGCATAGGTGGATCAAGTGTTTTCCACAGACTGCAGTGGTAACAACTACATATTAGGCTGCCCTAAAAATTATTTGACAAATATATATTTGCAAGTTAAGTTATAGAAGTACTCTAGACTGTCCATTATTAGGCTCACCTTTCTAGTACCTTTGCCTCCAGAACTGTCTGAATTCCTCATAACATAGATTCAACAAGGTGCTGAAAACATGTTCCTTAGAGATTCTGGACCACATGACATGATAGCATCATGCAGTTGCTTTGTCAGCTGCACATTCATCCACCACATCCCAAAGGTGCTCTACAATTACAATAGGCTACATTGGGTCTTCTACATAGGACAGGCCAACTCTAACCTACATAAACTCACTGTGGGGAGAGCATGAAGGGAATCTTATCTCTAGATGACTGGACAGTAAAACCTCTTAGGGTTCTTTAAGGGCTAAAAATTAGAAGAATAAATCCTCTATGTACATAGTTGTTACACAAACATGTATTCATTTCAAAAAAAGAGTAAAAAAAAACAAAAAACACAAATTCAGACAATTATTAATATCTAAAACTTCATTAACATATGTTACTTATAGACCAGATGCTAACCTGTCTGAAGTTTATAATTACAGACATTTAACAGCTGTAAGCAAACAAGTCAAGTGGATAAAAACTTGTAATACATCTGACACTGTCACTTTTCCTGCAATATCTAACTGGATTTCACAGCATGTCAATGTGTGTGAAGAGAACATGCAACGCATGTGAGTTTTTCCCAGGTAACCCTGTACATAGATCATTTCCTTCTGCACGATATGTTTTCTCATTGTGTAGATGAGGTCTCTAATAAGACTACAAAAGCTGTTTTGGTCTTGAAAGCTTCTTTACATATTCCCATGGGCCCAGCTGCCAGCAGAAAATAGTGTTTTTTTTCTACTGTTTGTATCATCAGCGTTCAATAAATGGCAGAGAGCATCTTCCTTCTGGTACAGTGCATGGGAGGATGAAAGATTAAGCAGCTGTGTTTCTTGTGCTCACCACTGGAGTCCAATATGTGCTCTTTACAGAGTGACATTATGTCCTTCCTGCCGGATTTTGTCCATGAAAACTGCTTTTTAAAGTTGAACTAAAAATATTACATTTATTTTAAGGGATAACGTAACATACAGTGGAGCTTTCAATAATTAAATACATGCCCACATTTTGCAAATAGGGGGAATCCCTTTGTTACCCGAAGCTGGCAGCCAGCTAGCTGCACCATCAAGTGGCATCGAGTGCTATGGACAGCTTGCAGTGTGATCCCTTTCCCTACAAAAGCAACCATGGCTTAAAGCGAGCCTCCCCTAGGATACTTTCTGGGGACATAATTAATTAACGAAAACTGCACTAAAGGTGGAGACATCCTTTAAATTGTCATACTGGAGGCATCTGCTTGATGAATTGAGAGCAAAGGAAACGCTATGAAAATGATCAATCCTGATTTAAACAAATAAAGAAGGTGATAAAAAAAATCTGTTGTAGCATAACTTGCTTTTAACTGGACGAGTTTTTATTTTATTAAAGTCAGTTACTAAGACTTTGTGCATGGGTGTTAAAATCAGGCACTAAAGTGCTCTTACCGGGCTTTAGGAATACGCATTGAGCACTGATAAGCCAACACATAATGTAAGCAAATGGACTTGTGCACACTGTAAGTACCTGGTCTGTGCTGAAATGAGCAAACAATGCCATGGAAGGTACTAGTTTGGGATAGGAAGAATGGGGGACTAAAAATCTTATTTACGGTGAAAAATGTCTTTACCATTATTTTTATTATGTTACTTGAAGTCTTGTACTAACTATAGTCCAATTATGGCAAGAAAGCTCCCTGTACGGACTTCCATGATAGAAGATGTGCCTTCTTATGCAGGCTCTGAGTGGAGGAAGGCTAGATATGGATGGCCAGGTGGAAGTGTGACCAGCCTGATATGAGGCCTGCCGTATCTTCAGAAACATGTATACAAGTCTTTCTTTAGAAAATTTGGAGACAGTCTAATACAGAGTTCTGAATTATCCAAATTTAGTTTAAAAGGGTGGCTTGCAAAGCAACAGCAAGCAGGTCTAATCACATTTTATTTAACTGGGATTGATAACTGGAAGGAGTGCTTGAGAGACCCAGGGGTAAAATTATAGTCAATGCAGGAAGAGGCCCAACAATTTCCATAACCTGCTACAAAGGCTTCAGATCTGTTCTACCAAAACTGAAAGCATAACCAGGGCTTTATAGCACATGCACCAGCACCCGGACTTGTGCCAGACCTCACGCATGTTCAGAAGAGGGAGGTGGACAGAGATCGCCTCTGCTTCCCAGCATATTTTGCGAAGGAGCCGGATGATTGTGTTTTACCCACCAGGTTGTTAAATTAAGAACCACAGTGCCCAGTGGTATTGTTGATTTGTGTATCAAGCTACCTTTCCTTGGTGACACATTTGGGACTCTCTGAGGAGAGGCCTACAAGTCTTATACTTGGCCTTGATCACACCTGTGAGAAGACAGGCCCCGATTCCTTAACATCTATGTGATCTTACAGAGTGGAATGCAAACACATAAGCAATTAACATGCCTCCTGAAAATGAAGACCAGTCATTAATGTTTCTCAAAAACAAAAAACTAATGGAGTCAGGCTGCAGTATAATATGTGAACTCCCATCTTTAACTCGCTGAAATAAATAAATTCATGACATACCTGCTCTGGATACTTTACTGTCCCACTCACAGAGTTTGCATCTATTAATTAACAACATTAATTTGATTATGTTAATAAGGAAAATAAATGCCATTAGTGCCCTAAGTGTCAGTGTTTCTTAAATCATTCAGCTACAAAGTGCGCTCAATACATTTGGCTTTTGTAATTCAAACTGAGTAACATGTGGAATATGCTGTTCCAGTCACATCAGCGTCATTAAACTGCAACAACATTTTAGAATGCCACAGTTTCCTGGTCAGAAAATTGTTTCTATTTAAAAATTACCACATGTACAAAGAAACACAAGGGTTAATTTTGTCAAAAGCCAATAAACCTACCATGTATGGCTTTGGGGCATGGGAGGAAACAGGAGTACCTGGGAGGAAACCAATACTAACATGGGGAGAACATATAAACTCCACAAAGATAATGCACTGGTAATCATGTGAAATTTCTACTGCAAATCTGCAATTTCTTAATTCAGTACAACAAAATCACTGTTCATAAGACTGTAGGTGCACAGATCTATAGCATGGATCAATTCCCTAAAACAAACATTCCCAATACCATATATATTACTTATAGCAGAACACAATGACCAAGCTAAATGAAGGGAAGGACAACTACAATTTAGCAGTGAACAGGTTAAAAGTATTAAGTTTCCAATTTTTGCGTTAAGTGGGTACCCTTTATTGGCTAACAGTTGGATTATCCGACCTCTACTAATGGCTAAGAGATACACTTTGATTTTTACAATTTTCAAATAAAAACAACTATCCCTGCATTGGCTGTACTGGACAATCACTGCATCACAATACCAGTTCTAGTGCTGTACTGCTCTATAAAACTTCCAATAAAAACAACCAGGACAAACGATGGACAAAGGCCGCTTATCATAGTCTATAGTATACTGCTTTACAGCTCAAGCATCAGCTGAGCTGCAGGACTGAATAAACTTTCTCCCCAGTGTCTCTATTGCCAACTAATTTTTTAATCCAGAACTACTAAGTGCACTGAAGTTGGCTTACAAAGACTTGTTTTGATACATTCTCACAGTAAATGTCACATAAAGAGAATTTAAGGGAACTTGCTGTGCTTTTGCAACAACAAACAAAGAATTGGTCTCTTTCTCCTGTAACATTTTCTCCCCCTTCTATGAATTACAGTGCATCTCATGTTAGGTAACAGTACATATTTGACACAAATCATTTCTGCATTTCCTCTTGTGATTATCACTATATTTGATGGGATCCTTTGTATGAAATAGTTCTGTGGATGGAAGATGAGGAAAACTTTTCTATAGCAGTAGCCATGGTTAAATCAAATAGAATTTGGCTAGCTGCGACAAATCTCCTTTTTAGCCCTTGCACTGGAATAACATCCCTCACCCCTCTGACACATTCAAGCTTTATCCAGGCTGGCTGTCACGTTCTATGGTCATGTGCTCTCCTGTTGTTTCTACTGGGGTCCTCTCATCCTGTACAGACACTGAATAAAGGCAGAATGTTTCTCTATGCTGGATCTGTTATCAGCACAGCTATATGAACCACATCTCTTGTCATATATTGTTATATTTCATATTTTTAACAATCTGTAGCGGATGTGTAGGAGTATATTTACAGTATAAAGGGATTGGCAAGGGCAGTATATTTGTACATACTTATCCGATAATACGTAAATTCATCCTCAACAGTGAACCTTTGTGAAACTTCAAACTAAAATGTGTCGACAACATAAATAAATAGAGGACTTTCCTATTTGGTGCTCTTCATTTACGAAAATCCAGTAGGTTAAGAATGGTGTTGGATAAGAGAGGACACTTAGGTAAATCTTCTGAAATTTGTCAGACTAGCACATTGTCCAAAGACAGTTACTGGATTTATCGTCCTCTGCTCCTCTCAAGCAAGGAATGCAAAGAAGAAGTGGCTACAGTTATACAACACCAACATAGACTAAAGTGAACCCGACATCCCCACAAAAAAATAAACAAATAAGGATATGTCTAAATGACCATGTATTATAAACAGAAAGAAGCTATTGTGCAACTTGCATAATTAACTTGTTTTTTTATTCTGGCGGTCAAGCATTTGACAGACAGATAGGTTCTTATTCTATTTCTTCTATCAGTTTGTGAACAGGAGACATCCATCTGCCAATAGCATTAGCCAACACACATAGGAGCAATTATTATCTATTTCTTGTAGAAACCGAGGGGTGAAAGGAAAAGTGGAGGTGTTGCCCATAGCAACCAATCAGATACTAGCTACCACTTATCTAGCACATTCTAGAAAATTATAGCTAGAAACTGATTGGTTGCTATGGACAACACCTCCACTTTTGCTTTTTAGAAGGTTTGATAATTCTACCCCTGAATGTATAGACCTGCAATATACTTGTACATGTATAGATATGTAAATAATACTGTAAACGGTATTTTTGAATGAAGCCAATATATTAGCATGATATTACCATGAAATATAATTACATTGTTTTATTTTATTTGATGTGGCATTTTTTATGTCAATGTTATTGTTTGTGAACTAAGGAGAGAGATGTGAGCAGCAGTGGAAGAGTACATTCTAAGAAGAGATGTTGCCAATAAACTCCTGGGGTAAATGTATGAAGCTCCCATTTCTATAAGTCGCCAGAAATCATCGACTTTGCAGGGAAATTTAAAGTGGCGATGGCTTGTAAAGGCAACTTTGACGTTACAAGCCATCTCCGCATAGATGAGATAGTAGCCCACTCACACTCAAGGTATAATAATTGTGTCTTCCTCTTACACCAGTACATAGTGTAAATGGTCAGATTCCAGACGAGTGCATAATAAGTTGGAACATGCAAAATAAAATGTTACAATGGATACAAACAGCCCCAGCCAGTGGCTGATAAAAAAAAAAATACAAAGAAGATTCTAAACATTAAAATAAGTGTTGTACTGCAATTATTGATATGAATGATGTGAGCTTCCGGCTCACTTTCCCAGGGGAAAAAGATATAACAATCTTCAAAGAATGTATAAACTGGTCACATAACTAAATACATTTTTTGAAATGAACCTCAATGTCATTTAATCCACTGGCTAATAAATAAACCAGATAAAAGTGAAGTTTCTATGAATCATAATGAAACATTAACCTGTATTAGTTATTAAATTACACAAATATTAAAGGATAATGTCTTCCATTCACACCAGTAAAGCAAGGAGACACCCTCTACTCACCTATATAATATACTCATAATTTGGGAAACTGCTTACACTTAAAATTCTGTGAATGAGAAGATGCACAGTCTTTCTACAACTAACAAATACAGCCTATGTTACAATATAAACACATACATATATAAGACTGTTCCTGCTGAACAAAACAATCTCTGTATCAGAGATGATTTATTTAAAGTACACCTGTTGACAACACACAATGCTTTTAATTTAAAGCTGGACACAAGTTAATTTGTGTGAGTTAAAAATGAGCTTGCGGAAAATTAGTCTGCCCATGTACACAACTCACGCCCCTATTTTTGAGTTGAACTTATCCTACACTTCTGGCCCTTTGCACTCTAAAGGAGGATCAGAGGTATTCGTGTGTAGGGTCAGTTAAGTAAGAGTGTGGAGACACAAGTCAACCACACCCCTTAGAAATGCATCCGATTTTGACTTACACTTTTCTTTAAGATACGCCCGTTAGGAGGCAGATCTTTGTGTATCTTATAGGCCTGGTACAAGTTTCAGGATTGATTGCTTGAAAAAACAAACACGTTTTCGCCTATTTATTCACATATATGCACATATTCAAAGACACAGCCTCAGATACATAAGTTAGGCCCATTGAAGGCAAACATTTTGTGAGTCGTCACCAATATTCATGTGTACTGCCAGTGGTGGGCAACATGCGGCCTTCACCCTCGGCCGCAGTCTACTCTTTTTGTCGGACTTGTTATAAAACATAAAATAAGACTGAACAGGAGCAGACTCATTTTGTGTCATCTCCTATGCACAATGCAGGGAGGGTACTTAGCATTCCAAGGGAGAAGGTAGGAATGCAATGTGCTCCCTGCTTCCTCTGTGTCATCCAGCTGTAAAAGTAAGTAAAAGTGGAGGAGGTGTAAGAAGGAGTGTAGGGGAAGGTCTGACTGGCATGTGGGGGGAGGGAGAAGGTCTGACTGGCACGTGGGGGGAGGGGGAAGGTCTGACTGGCATGTGGGGGGGGGGGGAGGTCTGACTGGCATGTGGGGGGGGGTGAAGGTCTGACTGGCATGTGGGGGGGGTGAAGGTCTGACTGGCATGTGGGGGGGGGTGAAGGTCTGACTGGCATGTGGGGGGGGGAAGGTCTGACTGGCATGTGGGGGGGGGGAAGGTCTAACTGGCATGTGGGAGGGGGGAAGGTCTGACTGGCATGTGGGGGGGTGGGGAAGGTCTGACTGGCATGTGGGGGGGGGAGAGGTCTGACTGGCATGTGGGGGGGGAGAGGTCTGACTGGCATGTGGGGGGGGGGGAGAGGTCTGACTGGCATGTGGGGGGGGGGGGAGAGGTCTGACTGGCATGTGGGGGGGAGAGGTCTGACTGGCATGTGGGGGGGGGAAGGTCTGACTGGCATGTGGGGGGGAAGGTCTGACTGGCATGTGGGGGGGGGGAAGGTCTGACTGGCATGTGGGAGGGGGGGAAGGTCTGACTGGCATGTATTTTGTGGCAAGTGGGTCTAAAGGCATATGCAGCTATTTTGAAATAAGTGGGAGTTCAGAGAGGCATGTGGTTTAATTTTTGAGCAAATAGGAGAAATGTGGGGGCATTTTAGGATGATCGATTCGGGCATTTCCAGACTTTTTTTCACCTTTGAAATTACAGTAATATGCGGCCCTTGAAGTATTGCCTATCATTGCTATGGACTATAAATCTGTGCCTCATGAATATTAGTTATGAAGTGTCTCAGTGATGTCACTACTACTAATATTGGTATAACCCACAAAATAGCTGCAGGGCCAGCACTACCATTAGGTGAACCTGAATTGGACACTCATCCAGTGTTTTTAATGCCCCTGCGGCACCTCCATACTGAGCATGGCCATTGTGAAACTCCCAGCTGCTGCTGCTCCTCCATGTCTGTGATGGACTGGAGTGCTACTGGACTCCTACTCATGAGCACCACCTGCTGGCTGCTAAGCTAGGAAGCAGCAGGGATGAGGACATAAAACCTGATGGGACGCATGCTAACACAGCATGTCTAGAGTGGCTGCCTCCACCTTGTTTAGGTGACAAATGCTCTTTAAAATTTCACTGGAAAAGTCAAAAAATGAAGTGGCTAAGTGGTTAGCACTTCTGCCTTACAGCACTGGAGTAATCAGTTCAATTCCTGACCATGGCCTTATCTGTGAGGAGTTTATATGTTCTCCCTGTGTTTGCGTGGGTTTACTCCAGGTGCTCCGGTTTCCTCCCACACTCCAAAAACATACTAGTAGGTTAATTGGCTGCTATCAAAATTTACCCTAGTCTCTCTATATGTGTATGTTAGGGAATTTAGACTGCAAGCTCCAATGCGGCAGGGCCTGATGTGAACGAGTTCTCTGTACACCGCTGCGAAATCAGTGGCGCTATATAAATAAATGTTGATGATTCTACAATTTATAATTATTTGACCACCAGAGACACAACACTATACAATATTATTTAAATGTAACTTGTTAAGGCAAGCAATAAGGCTGCTGTCACTCATATTGATTAAATAAAAGTACGCTGACAAGTAGGCAGAATGGCTCTCTGTGAGGAATACTATATGTCCGTTTGTTCTACCGATTTTCTTTTTAAATGTCAAACTAACATTAATGTGAAATACATTCCTTTAAACTCAACATTTCTACCAAAAAATCCTAATATTTGATTTACAGAATATAAAAGGCACATTATCCCACTGCATGCTCAAACTCCTCTCTTCATACTCATTGTGAACCTTCTCCCTTCCTGATAAAGGTCAGCTACAAATGTACCACATGCAAGAAGCATTGACAAGAACACTTATGACTCAAACAAAGCGATTTCCAGTTTCACTACACAATTATTGAACTTCTACTGTGAATCTCATTTCTTCATTTACATTTTTACCATATCAGACCGCAAAGTCTATAAAAATTATTATTTAGCTATTCTTACAATTGATACTTTTAATGTTTACTTTAATTTTCAGGACATATTTACAGTTTTAAATGTTGTCTTGTACGTTTTAGATTGTATATTATATTATTCTCTAGCTCTATCCTGCTTGATATCAGCATTGGGCAGGTATCCTGAATGCATATTCCGGTACATGCGTAGAAAACCCCATGACCTACTCACCATAGGTGCTTCCTCTCCGCAAACACTGAAATTGCAAAAGCAATGAAAGTAAATACAAGTGTTACTGCTCTAGAAATGTCAAACCTATGAAAATGTCAATACATGGGAGTTATATAGCATAGTATTTTCATGTTATATGTCCTAATTTAAAATAGATTAAGTAATTCCTTCTAATATTAGTAGCAATCTTACGGTGTAAGATGAAAAACAAAAATACACCAAAAATCTTTTATATTAATACACAAAAAACTTCATTTTATCTTTTCAAAACTATAGAGAGAATTGAATAAAATTTAAACTTGCAAAAGTTTGGTGAATTTGCCCCCCACCATCTTTTTACACTTCTCTTGCAAATTGACCAAACTAGCTAAAAATGAAAAATCAATACTTAATCATGTGTTATGTGCTCCCTAGCACAACTGGAGGCTCACAAGAAAATGTCCACACTTGGAAACTTAATTTTATGCTTCGTATCCCCAAGTCACACTGATTTCCATAATTGGAAGATGACACATTTGCAGTATAGGATTTCAATTGTAATAAACTCCACAGATCTGGCAATTGCGCTTCTAATTTGACGGTCTATAAAGAGACAGCACCCGTCAGTGAAGGGAAGACATTTTCATGAAACTATCCTCACTACTGCATTATATTAACATTCAATGTTGATTACCATTTAAAAGAGACAATATTAGGCTAAGCAGGAGAAACATACAGTTTCTTTTTAATATGCATTTGGGTTTTGTTTATTTATCTAGTAAGAAGAAATGACAAATTCATTTTTAGTTGCTAAATAGCATGTGTTCTCGTACGCTTTGTTAAATGACTATTACACCCAGAACTAAAAATTCACTTTTGAGTGTAGTATCCAAATTACAATCAGTCATAAAAGGCCAATTACCTGGGTTCCAGAATTCAGGCTAAATGTCAGGTCCACTGACATCTTCTATGCGCCTGTCTGAATAAAAGATCAGGTTGTCAGGAGTGTGTAGAATCCAGTACTGTCTGCTGCACACTTCGCGCTTCAGCTAACCCAGTCTTTTTTCATTCCGGATGTGTGGTGAAGGGTACAAGGAAAACTTGGGATCAGCTGTATAATAAATGTCTGGGACCAGGTATTTTGGTGGAAATATCCTTCGGCATTTCTGTGGTTGTGCCTCTCCTGTAATAACAGTCAGTGCTTGCTGAGATTTCAGAGTAGATCTCACCCGTGGGTACAAATCAAAATCCGAGTCCTCAGAGGTGTAGTAGTGCATGTGGCACCAACTGAACAAGTATTATAGTGATCCAATAGTGTGTTTCATTCTCTACAGACCTACAATTCCCTCAAGTAGGACTCAATGTGCAATGTTGGTATGGCCCAGCTTTCTCTCCAAGCTTCAAAATGGCAGCATCAAGAAGCAATTACACCTTAACTAATACATTGAGGGCATTAGCCAACTAGGAAGGGGGTGGAGGTCCATTAGTCAACATCTTTAACTAGAAATTATAACCTATATATAAGAATATATTTTCACATACATGTAAAAATATAATAAAATTATTTGCTTATGCTATGTTTAGTCAGTAGGAGCTGCCATATTTTTTGCTTGAAAAGTGAAATACCAGGCCAAGTGAAATGACCTGAATGGCCAGATCTTCAAGTAAAATAGTAAATGACTGGCTTGTAATATTTGAACACAAAATCTGTCTAGTGTATTCAATTAGAATAGCTCTACGCTATGATTTAGTTTCATAGCGTGTAACTGTAGCCCTGGGATCCCTGAAGTCCATTAGCAGTGAATCTAACTCTGAGCATTCCAAGGTTAAGGTGACTGGTTATAAGCACTGCTATACTAAGGGTACGTGCTGTATAGTGTCGGGTGTCTGTAGGGGTGTCTACACAGTCATGTTCTGTTTAACTGAAATTATATTTATTGAACAGTCCCAGAATGTCAATAAAGACAGACTCACACATGGGAGCTTAGGCCCAAGCTTAAAGAAGAAGCATAAGTAAGATTTAACTAGTAAACCCCCTCCATCCAGATGTCAAGCAGAGTTCAAGAGATACCCTCTGGCAGTTGTCTGACAGCTGATTGTTCTGCCAGGAGAATACTCTTTACAGATTGTGGCTCACAATGAGGAATCAGTGCTGTGGGCCCAACACATGCTGCAATGGGTCCAAAGAATGGAGTTTAAACCCTTAGCTACTGGCCATAAGACTCCTACCAATCTGGCATCTGGCATGAGTTCGGTGGGGATGAGGGTTTACTAGAAAAACACCTCAATGGACGGATATCCCCTTTAAGGTACAGCAGAAAGATAGCATCCAGGGATCACGTATCATGGCCCCTCTAACGCCTTCCAAAACTCTTGCGTCCCCAAATTAGTTGCAGGCATCATTGAAAATGGTCATCTGGACTGTCAGAGAAAGAAAAACATTAGCAACGCATTCCAGAGCTATATAAGACTGTAGTATTGCATATTATGCTAGCGGTGGATCTGCACCTTAAAAGGCAAACTAAAGAAATAAAAGTTGAATATTTTATTTCATTAAATCTTTCAAAAAGTAGACAACCCTTCTCAAGAAAACACAGCCCTCCGACCAACAAGTAGAGCATATAGTGCAGCCCCTTTTACCTGAAGCCGAAAGTTTGCTCCAGCTGCGGCTTTCAGTGCTGGTGGACAAAATCCTTCTGTAGCTTTACAATGGAAGAGGTTTTATAGAGCTCTACTGAAGAGCAGCATTCACCACCATCCAGTTACAAGGCACTAATACATGTACACACTGCATATTTTATTGAGAAGGAATTATCCTTAAGTTGATAAATCTTTAAGCAACAGCTGGTTCCAAGGCATTCTAACCTCAAAATTATTATTGGTTAATTGTTCTATATGCAGGGAATGTATACGCAGGACATAGTTTTATGTTACCACTCTGAATGGGCTATAGAAAAACTGGGCACATCCCTGGGCATATGTCATTACGCACTGTCTCTTGCTGCTGTTTTACACTTACGATTATAATATGACCGACATGAAAGCTTTAAGGAAGTCTCTAAGAAAGGTAAACTATGTATGTAGATGTACTCATGGGTATCTTCACAAAAAGTCATGTAAAAATATGTGTCAAGAACCAGATTTCTCCTACTCCTCGTACCTTTTCTTGGCAGCCAAGTGTTCCGCCTCCGGCAGCAAACTGGTTAACGTCAGTGAATATTTTCTGTCCTTTGCAAATTTACATTAGCAGGCTTTAATTTAACTCAATGTCACAATTGCTTTCCATAAACGAAGCACCATCTGTAACCTGAGCCCAGTCCAACTTCCTATAACATAAATGAGATTTATCTCTGTTGCCAAGGTGATTTTATCTTTCACATAGAAAAGGAAAAAGAAAAAAAAGATTGAGCTCATGACCGGGATTCAAGGGAAGCAGCGACGCATATCCACTTGTGCCCATCAGGAAAGGAGAGGCGCTCCCATTCACACACATTTATTGAGTTTAGAAATGTAGCCACAGTCATTTCTCTTATAGGAGCAGCTCTCACACACTGGGAGCAGGAAGACAATGTGGATCCTGCACTTGATCTGTGCTTCCTCAAGTGCAGCCAAAACTAATATAACTTTGCTTTTGCCCATTCAGTAATCAGGGCTCCAAGCAGATGGTGTGACCAGCAGAATTGTCATTTGTCCTTGTGGGTTCTTACTTTCTGTAACAGCCTTCATCAATCGGATTTCACAAAATAAAGACAAAGTGATAAAAAATAAATGCTTGATCTACCCCTTTTCTGTAAAAGTTCCATGTAGTCTTTTGCACACCATATGATCAGGCCAATTTTTCCCTTATTTACAGCTATATATTTATACCACATTTACCAAATATGAGGTTTAATCTGCTTATGTGGGCAATAATAAAGTTTTTATGTACCATATTTTTTGGACCATAAGAAGCACTTTAAAAATAAATCTGGTCCAAATGCTGTAAATTCCTACAGTCACATAACCCCTTTCAATGGCAAATGTTATGTGTAAAGAAAGGTTAAGGTGCTATGCAAATTGGATACAGCCTCACTTACAACTACCCACCTAAGAGATGCATAATAGAAATCACCCAGAGTGCATGGACGTTATCCATGAGAACGGATGCCACGTAGGCTCTTCATAACATAGCGCATGCAAGTGAAAAGAGGAAAGGTCAAGCTGGGATCCACCACCTCCATACATACATACATACATACATACATACATACATACAGTGGTCGAAGTATACAGTGGTATGCCATATCATACTTCTCCTGCTATGACTGTAAAACTATCAAATTTCATTCACTTAGATTTTCCATATCGCCACTTCTTATACCGCTTTTACACTGCCGCCCAGGCAATATCCCGGGTATATGAACGCGGGATATTGCCGGGGGACAGAGGCTCCCCCGGAGTCAAAATCCCGGGTAGACTGCTTTCATACTGAACACGAGTCTGCCCAGGGTCACCAGAGCTCTGATTGGCTCCTCTTGTGATGTTTTTTTTGTTTTTGGTTTTTTTTTTTACTTTAACATTGCGTCTGGTGAGACCCGGGTTGAAAAAACCGCGTCGCACCATTCGTAGTGCAGGCTTCCCGAGGCAGACCTGGGATCTACCCCACCAAAAGACCCGGGTCTGATGACCAAGGAATTAGGTCTGGGACCATTCATATTGCACCTTGACTCGGGTCGTCTGGGTTTACCCCGGCAAAAACCTGTCGCGCTGGCAGTGCATGTCGGGCGTGACGTCATCACGCCCGCCCGACATCCATTGCGGAGCGCGACAGAGGAGGAGACCAGGGAGGGAGCCGGATCGCCAGCTGACAGCACGGTAAGTATTTTCTTCTTTTTTTGCAGGTTTTTTTTTTTTTTTTTCCTGCCTCCGGAGGGCCCCCCTGGGATGCAGGGCCCATATATATAATTTTTTTTTGTATATATAGGGGCCCCGATGCACTGCTGTGCCCGGGGGCCCAAGAGCTTCTTAAGAGGGCCCTGTATAGCGCCACTAATATGTGATAATGGACTTTGTTTGTAACGTTTGGCTAAATTTGACCAAGCCTGTATAAAAAAGTATTTCCCTACAGCTCTTACTCTGGTGTGTGGCCTGTTTAGTATCTTCAAATAAAGTTGAGATGATGATAATTAACAGTTCTATTTGCTGGATATGTGTTTTTAATGCCAGAAGTTCTCCTTTTTGCTGTTGCAGTGTGAAAGGCGGATATAGCTAAAAGTGTAGTCAGCAAAGCAGAGGAAGTTTGATGTAAAAGGTGTCACTTGTTCAAATCATATCCTTCTACACACATTACAGGAACTTGCCAATACAACAGTCTAGTATATCATATGTAAACACTGAATTGTTGTTATAAATCACCAGAATTTAGCTTTATTAACAGTACATATGCACATCCACATCGAATAGTATATACATACTGCCATCACAGCTAGCAAAACCCCTCCAAACATAACAAACGTTACAGAAAAAGTCACCTTTCCCACATAAAATCCAATTCAGGCCTCAGCGTCCGGGAACTTAATTGGCACACATTTCCGTATAGACCTCATTCAGGGCTGAGCCCTCCTCCCATGTGATTGATAGCAATGGACTAAAAAAAGGTCACAACTGTGTCCTCAAAACAAATGTGCAGTGAGTGTTCTGTCTTTTTTGTGTAAGCCCTTATGGAAAAAACCTTGCCATAAATTCAAACTTAAAAGGGGGAGTTTTAAAAGCATTACAGAATGTAGAAGAATTCATTTGCCTGTTCTATTATTGCTATCAGTCCTGCAATCCCCAGAACAGGACTGGATGTTGTTTTAAAAGTGATTTATGCAGAACAGAAATATTGTTCTCAGGCGGAATCCTGAAAGAGGCAAATTAACCCATTCACCTAAGCAAAACAGTTTTGTCAAGATGTCTGTTGTATACGGTCTGTCTTGTGGTGCCTGTGAGGAAAGGAAATGCTGCTAATTTAAGTTAGAGGGAAGAAAGAGCTTCTAATAGAAAGGCGGCAGTACTGAAGTGATGCACTGGAACCTGCTAACAGACAGTACAGGCTAAGGAGAACAACATAACTTTGTGATCCGTCTTTGCTAGAGAGGTCTGCAGAGAATTAAGCTGTGATGCTCGGCTGATCTCTCTAGACTTGCACTGGTTAAATCGCTTGCTGTTGTGCTCTGCCCTGGTTTGATGAATAGGAATTCATTTGCTAGAAGTGCAACAGAAGACCATTGTTAGGCACAGATTAGAAATGTAAACACTTCGCATTTCCCACAGCTACCGACTTCACAATTGATTCTGAATGCTGCTTTCAAGACAATAAATTTAGGGTGCCAGTTGAGCAGAAAGCCAATAAAAGAGCAACAATGCCTCCTAGTGGCTAAAGAGGGAATCAGACATTCTAAGGACTTGTATGCTCCTGTTTATTACAGTGCAGAATGCAAGGTGTTTAGGTGCCCAAAAGTATAACATATAATCCACCCAGATTAAGTCTCAAAATGATAGAAAACAGAATCATTTGGAAACTAAGGGTGGAGATTAGCAGTTTTTAGCACTACTGGTAACACTTTTTGGGGGAGAGCACATAGAATCTGACAGCAGAAAAGACCCTTCAGTATATGCCAATCTAGTCTGTCCTCTTTGTGTGCATTTTATTTTTGTTTGTTTTGGGTGTTTTTGCTTTCTTATCCTAATATTTTCTTTATATATTGTATTTTATCTAGCATTGACAACACCAATGTTCCTTCCGTGCATTCTGGAAATCCTGACTGTATTAGTCCCCACTGTTTCTATGCAAAGGTCACTCCTTATGTTACCTTACAGTCTTCCTTACTTAATACTTTTGATACCGTGCCTTGAAAACAATTTCATTTTACTTTATAAGTCCTATCCCAAATTTGATTTTTTTTTTTCAATTTTTGGTTCTCTTATTTTTTAAGTGTATAAAGCTGGTTCATATTTACCCCAAAAGTTGTTATTGCTGCAAAAAGCAGCTCTACAAAACATTCAAATGTTTTCTGCAACATAAAACTGTGTCACAGTAAAAACAAACTAATTTTGACTTTCAGTGCTTTAAAATAAAATAATTAAGAGAACAAAATTTCAGAGTAGGATTTGTTTTAAAGTAACTTGAGAGAATTGGTCTATACACTGAATACATTTGTACTGTATATCTGAATGTCTCCATCACCTTACTTCTTTCCCTTCACTCCTCTAGGCTGTACATTTTCAGCTCTCAAAGACCTTGCTGATACTTTCTGTGATGCAGCCCAAGCACCATTTTATTAATGTATTTTTGGAGACTGAACAGCTCTGGTGATTTGAAGTACTCGAGGTGAGGTCTAACCAGAGACAAGAAGTGCCCCCTTTTACTACTACTAATAGTACTTTTCCTATAGATGCTCAGGCTCTGTTTTCTGAAAACCAAACCCACCCGAACTTAGGGGATCCGAGTATGCACGCGAGCTGGCTCGGTAGTTTTGCATGTCCTTGGATCTAAATCGAGGCAAAACGTCATTGTTGCATTGTCGGATCTCGCGGGTTTTGGATTCCGTAAGTACCTCCCTCCCTAGGAGATCCAGAAACAGGGGTGGCAGTGTTCTGGTCACTCTCCAGTGCCATTGCTCACAAAGAAACAGGAGGGGTAGCAGTGTTCTTGTCACTTGACAAAAAATGACTGGAAATTAATGTTATTGAGGTTAATAATAATGTAAGAACAAAAAAAGAGCCAAAAAATAGGGATTTTAGAAAATAAATAGGGATCCAAAAACAAAACATGCAAGGGCGGTTTTGCCCAACCAAAACACTAAGTTAATTCAGATCCACAACCAAAACACGGGGGTCAGTGAACATCTCTAACTTTTTCTATTCCAACAAGTATTCTACTGGCTTCTCCCGTTACTTGACTACACTGCTCATTTCCCTTTCTACAGAGCCAGCGCTACCATTAGGAGAATAAGTCACTCATTTGGTGTTTTTTCTTTTGCCAGCACCCCTACAATGAGCGCCTTTCTCATCAGCTGACAATAAAGAGTGGATGTTTTTGATTGTTTAAACTAACTTAAATGCACCCATGATGCTTCCTAAATTGTCCACTGATCCTCCATGTCAATTGCAGGCTGGGAGTTTGGCATTGGCTGTGGACACAACATAGCACCTCACTCATCATCATCAGTCATTTATAAAGCGCCACTAATTCCACAGCGCTATACAGAGAACTCACTCACATCAGTCCCTGCCCCATTGGAGCTTACAGTCTAAATTCCCTAAAATACATACATACATACATACATACACAGATACACACAGTAGAAGGTTAAGGCGGCTATCAAATTGACCCTAGAGTCTATGTTTTTGGAGCCCTGGAGGAAACCCACACAAACACTGGGAGAACATATAAACTCCATACAGATAAGACCATGGTCGGGAATCGAACTCATGACCCCAGTGCTGTGAGGCAGAAGTGCTAACCACTAAGCCACTGTGCTGCCCGCCTGCTCACACCATGTCATGGTGCAGCGCCGCCAGCATCACAGGCAGCACCGACTCGGACATCCTTCTACCCAGCACCTGAGGGGGGCGCCCAGCTCCACTGCACTAGGTCTGTCTTCATATCAACTGAAACTATAGCTGCAAAGTTCCTTTCTTCTAGTGTTGATGCCAATTATAATCATCATTCATTCTATAGTCTGATTTTGAAATCTTGTGTCCCATATGCATTATTTTACATTTTGATATTCCAGACTTTTGTTCATTTCTCTATTCTCTCCAACTCACTATGTATTTGCCTCACCCCATCTGGGGTAAACACAAACTCAAAATGTTTATCTTTCATAACCACAAAATATCAAAGTCCACTCTGTATACATGCTTGGTAGTCAGCAATCCAACACTTGACATGTGGATTTAACATGCTCAAAGCTTGCTAGCTCTGCTGATGTAATTCCCTAGTTAATAGCTGTCAAAACAAAACATCCTTTGTAGGTAAGCGTAGCACACAAGGTTTATAGGGATATTCCCAGAGGATCTTTCTTATCTAGTGACAACTTTTTGCATTTTCCCTAAGTCTTCTGCCAGTGCACACAGAAAGTAAAATCCTATAACGTTTACATAAACATATTTTCTTTTAATTCATAGAATAATACAGCAATGTTTTAATGATAAATGTACATCATTAATACACAAGTTGAATTTTACTTTTTTTTTAAAAAATTGTTTAGTGTATTTTTCTGCACAAGGAGCCTTACACTGAATTAGCATGTTGGTTTCACTGTTAATGGAAATACTATAAACATAGGATAGTGTCATCCATTGGTCAGGTTAAAATAAACGACAGAGAGCCTTACACAGTGTATGAGACCCGCACCACAAAACACCTTATCACCTAGGGCAGTGATGGGCAAACTACGGCCCACGGGCCAGATCCGGGCCACTTAGAGGTTCGATCCGGCCCGCCAATATTTTAAAAAATTTCATTAAAAATATGCATAAAATTATTAGGGCCGACCCTGGGTGTCAGAACCTTCATTGTTATAGCTTCCCAGCTATTTCCTCCATTACACTTCATCCTCCTTCCTAAAAGGACACTTCGTATGTCAATCACTCAAACACCTGCCCGCCCCCTAATGGCTGAAAGTCATGTGAGAAGAGATGGGCTGGGCCATATACTAAGGCGGATTTCAATTGGCTGCTGTGTTGTCAGTTAGTGGCTCACCAGAAAGACGGATCTGCAACAACCTGCTGAAATTAGTGCTGTCTGTACAATCGCTACACTTATAGAGGTAACACTGTTATATAACACCCTCCCGTCCCATTCAAAAAAATAGTATTATATATTTCGATATTTGAGGTTTTTTAATAAATTATATTGGCCCGCCTAAAGTTTTTCTTTTTTACTTGGCCCGCTCCTGAAAAAGTTTGCCCATCACTGAACTAGGGGGTCCCAGCACACTTCAAGTGGAATGCAGACTCTTCACATCAGGAGACAACCCTGCAAACTAAAAGTGCATTTATGTACCCAGAGTGGAGGAAAAAGAGGTGGACTTTGCAAAAGTGTAACTCTCACATGACAATCCAATCAACCCATTCAGTAAATTAATGTTTCTGTTTTTATCCTAAAATACTGGTAGGTTTAGCCTAATTTATGGTCTAAACAATCATCAGAGTGAGTAAAAACTGACTATTTTGTTTATTAGATGCAACACTTTTTTTCGTTTTAGCTGTATATTACTATGCCAAAGTGCAGCAGAAAGCCACCAATTTGGTCCCAAAACTATAGTACGACACACAAAAGCTGTTCACTCTAAGCTGGTGCAATCTTCAAGTCCTTTTGTGGCGTGAACCAGCTCCCTCTGCAATAAAATCTGCTCCATATTTCACTATCACTCTGTCCATCTCCTGCCCTCCGTCTGTGCAAACTTGTATTGCTCTGCAAACTCCATTTGTTCCGTAAACATATAATCTTTGCAAGTCCGTTTTGCACTTCATAAGTAACCCCTAGGGTGTTTGTCTGGCAACAGATTTTAAACTACACATTTCTCAAACATGACAGCATTGTGTTCAAAGCACAACAAACTGCTCAAAATAATTGTGAACTAAACAAGAAAAAGATATTGTATGAAATGTGAAAGATGGATGCAGCCATTAACACAGTATTAATACTGAATTAAGCTCTCATGAGCAGGACCCTCTTTCCTTGTGTGCTCCTTCTACTGTTCCTTCACCCTCTGTACCTCTTGGCCTGCTTCCCTAGCCCTGTTTTCTTAAGCTTTGGCCTTCTTCTCACTGATTTCTACCATCCCTTTCACTATCTGTCCCTGAGTTTATCTGATTTGCTTTACCCTGTCACCTGTGTTTGTATATATTTTTGTATCATGTTGTGTCTTGGTTCTGTTTTCTGTATATGTAATGTACGGCGCTGCGGACCCTTTGTGGCGCCTTATAAGTCAAAAATAATAATAATAATAATAATAATAATAATAATAATAATTAGCTGTGGTACTCCCTCTTTTTACTGCTAGCTTACAACACAGGCACAAACTGCCATTATAGCAAGTGTGGCATATAAAAAACCACATATAATGGCATAAAAACAGTTTTGAGCAGACAATGAACTTGGTGTGTGATGACAGTGTTATAGAGATAAAATTTGCTGGTGGTGATCAAGAAAAGGTAATTTAGAAAATAATCTAGACGTCTTCTATATGTGTATCAGGATTGAGATCACCAAGTGACTCTTGCCCCAAATGCCTCTCACGTGATAAACAGTTCTCCTATGCTTAGGATTGCCAAAGGGACACTTCTGCACACTCAAGCATGAGACAACCGTTATATTTTACTTCTGCGCAAGGTCATCGAGCACTCACAAAGGAGGGTATAAAATAAAGTATGACATAACCTTCCCTAGTACTCACACTGCAATTAGCCATCAGGTTGTACAATAGCTTGAATATTCTCCAAAACAATAAATACTGCTGGTTAGTTAATGACAGATTTATAGATAAGCTGTACTCTACAAAACACATCTGTCTGTGAATATGAGCCAAAGTGTTTTATATTGATGTCAATCACAGGAATAACATTGTTTTTCTGACATACCCTCAACTTTGCTTTTGGCTTGTTTTCCTATTTATAATAGAAGAATATCATTTGTATTTTTATTGTAATCTACATGAAGCAGAAAGCATTGCTGCAGGAAAAAACAAGCAAAACAAAATCTGTTTTGTTGCTAAAATTAATCAGCATGTGATTATGCCTGGATGATGTGTGAAAAACACATAAATGAAATGTTTCTATAGCTCCTGTGCAAAGCAGTGCAGAATAACAGGATGCTCCAGCCTCCCTCTCTTCATACCTCTATTCCAGCTATTTTTAGTGGACGTGGCTATTGTTTATTTGTTAACCGAATAACAAACGATTACAAGTTAATTGTTACTATCATCTTTAAAAACTAGTAGAACACAACTTCACTGCACAGTAAGATCTAAGACACGCAGGGGCTCATACGAAGTTGGGCACACTCCCGTTTGTGCATGCTAGCAAAAAAGCATAGTTCAGTATGCAAATATGGCACTTGTGCCATCTTACATTTGAAGAGGCAGAAGAGGGGAGGGGCGTGCAAACACAGACCAAGTATAGTAAAGGCTTGGTCATGTAACTGCAAACTGAGGCCGACTCGCACAGAGACGCAGTAGCCACATTGCTGGTGCAAATACACGCTGATGGCGACGGATGCCAGCACTAACTAGACACTTCTGACTGCGGACTCACCTCTGAAGCCTTCCTCATTGCTCGTGTGTATATTATACGAATTTCTAGGCAAATTTTATTATGAACTTTTTGCTACTTTCATTCACACACGAGAAGATAGATTATACCTGCTGTATTATAGAGGGTTTTTTATTTTATTTAAATCAAACCGAATAGCGAATGTGTTTTTCGCTATGAAATCAAATGCTTATGCTGGTTGGGAGTAAGTGTACCTGGGTGTGAATATGCACATAGACTACTGGTGCAGAGCTGGAAGCACCGTCTGCTACCCCCGACTCAGAATATGGGCTTACATACACCATTTTTCTCATGCAGCTTTTTAGAGCTTACTCTTTGGACACATAAGTCCCCACAGGCAATAACTGTTGTTGGCTCTGTTACAACAACCCACAGGACACTGGTATTCCTTATATGTTGTGGGACTAAAAGTTTGCCAACAAGAAATCCCATATTTGTTTGGAGGTTGGTTCCGCACTAGAAGACTCGGACCATCCTCATATCTATATAGTATGGGTAATACCATTAATCGTTTGAGGGGGTGCTCTACTCTAATAGGTATTGCAGGAAAAAGAATATTTGAACAAGGTTCAAGGAGAAAAGTTATAGAGCACTCCAGTCCACAACTGCATAACAGTTATAAAACTTAACTTTTATTTGTATCTCAAAAACAAAATATTCACTATTCAAAGATCCAAACTATTGCCTGAAACATCCCACTTGCAAGTCGCCCGCGGGTTGTGGCTTCTTGAGAACATCACAGAAGGGAGTAATGAATACTTTTCCAGTTGCGATTTGCCCAATACAGACACTTTCTGCTTACCATTATAACTCATATGTATGTATGTTAGTATGAGCACACATGTATGTGTACATATAACATGCAACCGCCACCCGCTTATGTGACGTCACTGGCTATTTTGGATTATTTTCCGTGTTTCAGAAGCAAAAAAACATAGAAAATAAAAGTAGGTATAAAACTGTGACCCAAACCTACCTCTCAGATACGCACAGAAACATTAAACAATGAAAATGCTTTGCAGCTTACTTACACACCTAAAACCATAATTAAAGTTGAACAAATGTGGCTTTCACAGAATAGAGTACATTCGAGACCAGTTCATTAAGTGTTTATAGGCTGTATTTATGGAAATTCTGCTTTTCCCAGATGGACAACATACAAATGCCTTCTTTTCTGCAAGTTTATTGCTGTAATCAATTTTGTGAACAAAAGACCATAACCCTAATACGAATGTGGCCAGAAGAGTGGACTCAATAGCATAATATCTATCACATGATCCAGTGGTCATTCTGTAATTACTTGCAATCCACCCTCAACCAAATTGTTTTCATCCAGTTATAGTTAAATCTACAGTTAAGACTAACAATGTTACAACATGGTGCCAAGGATAATGTGCAGGCTTATTACCAAGATTTCTTTCTATCTTTTATTGTGTTTTACATAGTTCTCCCCAAGAACAGCGAACATATGAAAACTCCTACAGCTGGTTAGAGTCTCCAAGATTAATGATTACAACTTATTCTCAAAGCAAAATAGTGACCCTGCTTTAGTCAGATAATAATTAAAGGATGTGCTAGTAATAAAAAGTCGAAAATATGTTAAGTGATGTATGACTGATGAGTCAATGCAGCCTGCTCAGCTTGGCTTTTGCCAAGAGACTCAATGTTGTTACACATTGCGAAGAGCTGTACGTATGGATAATGAAGATCGTTCTTTTGCATCCCTAGTGACTAACATGAATTACTATACCTGTACAAGAGCCAGGAACATAGGCAAGAGAATAAAACAATAATGCAGTGATACTGATTAGAAGTAAAAACCATAGGAGATTCTAGAAACATGATACCCCACACAGGACGTCCTTAATGCAGAACTGAAATCATTATTTCAAACACCTTTAGCATCAGTGACAAACTTAATCTAAGCACTCACAGCCAAGGCATTGTAGCTTTACATAGAGAGACATAGCACAACAGCTAATCATCATTATTCTCACCCCCAGGTATGTAACAGGAATTTGATATCTATTGCTTTAACCTGTGTTGGGCTAGTGATTATTGATGCATAATTTATGGCAGTGACCTGCCTTCAGCTAACCTAATAATACAAATAGTTGTTTTTTTCACAGATTTAGCTAGTTTGTATACATCCCAACTATATCTTAGAATTCAGTCTAAGGGGAAACTTCTCTGGGATGTGGTGTATTTAGGGGTTTCCTACAGTAAGTGGGCTTCTCTCACAAAGTGTGGGGAAATGTATAGTTAAACAACACACTTGAACAAACATTGAACAACATCTCAAGACATCCAGAAAAAACTACATCTACTAAAGTCTTCTACTAACAAACTGCTTTTCTTACTTTCCTTTCATGGCACTACGTTTAGAACTATATCATCCTACAACATTCCTACAACACACCTTTCTCCACACTGCAGCCTCATTACTGCACTCGCCTCTAGTTAACACTTACAAAACTTTTTTCCTATTTATATTCACTAACAGTAACATCCTCATGCTGTCACCAGAAAATAAAAGGTCACACATGTCCCCTATCTTTCTCGCTCTGCTTTTATTAGCTGGTGATAAATCCACTAATCCTAAACCTCACTTCTCCCATACACATATCTCAGAACAGCACCAAAATCTAGCAAACCTCAAACACATCACTTGTCTTCAGACTCTTCCAAAGTCCTTTTAAATGCACCCAATGTAATGCACGCTCTGTTTGTAACAAACTTGCATCCATACACGACCTCTTCCTCTCAAACAACCTCAAGCTGCTAGCAATAACACAAACATGGCTTACACAACAAGACACTGCCTCACCTGGAATCCTTTCACATGGTGGCCCCCATTTCACTCACACCTCCAGACCTGGAGGTGGACAAGGAGGTGGGGTTGCACTACTTCATTCCTCACATTGCACATTCACAGTTCTACTAAATGTCCCGTCACTGATCACATCTTATGAAGTACATGCTATTCAGATTTTTAATACATTCACTATGCATATGTTTCTGTCATCTCCCCTAGACCACTTCAATGTTCAATGTTTTCAACATTTCTCTGCTTCAGTCTCTCACTTCTTATCTTCCAACATCCCCACCATAATCATGTGTGATTTCAACATCCCCATTAATAATCTACATTCCAATTCTGCTTACAAAATACTCTCTCTAACTTCCTCCCTCGGTCTCTCTCAGTGGACTGAATCATCAGGATGGCCACTGCCTTGATCTGGTATTCTCTAGACTATGCTCAGTTTCTGATTTCCCCCTCTCAGATTATATCAGCTACCAGCTCTCTGCCAGTAATCCTACCATAAAGCAGAACATCACTGGTGTAAATCTTGTACCTCTAATGATTTCCTCACATATACGGCTATCTACCACTCCTATCAAAATGCTCTGTACACAGCTATACAAACATACTTCCAATCAGTGCTCAGGCTTCAACCCCAAACGCCTTTTTAACACATTTAAATCTCTTCTCAAACCCCCCCACTCCAAACGCTTTGACTACTATCAGGGCCCAAAGATCTTACTTCCTACATTAAGAACAAGACTGATAAAAATCTGAATTGAAATAGTATCGTCTTACTGGACAAGCAATCAGCTCAATTTCTTCCCAGCTCCTTCTGACATCCTTTCTTCATTTGATCCCACAAATGAGTATCTTTTATCTTCCTACTCTACCTCTTAATCCTATACCTCACAAATCAGTATATCCCTGTCTCCTGTGCTCATCCCACCTCCAGCTAAAAGCTGTAATCTCTCTCACTTCCGTCATTATTCAAGCACACAGTGATTACTCTTCTGATAAAAACAAAAATCTCTCTCGAATTACCATCCCATGTCTCAGCTCCCATGTCCCTGAAAGGCTTTTCAAAATAATTGCAGCTACTCGCTTTCTTTCCTCGCACCACCTATTGGAACCTCTTCAATCTGGTTTTGTTCTCAGCACTCCACAGAGACTGGATTGAATAAGGTTGTCAATCATCTGATCACAGCTAAATCTAAAGGCCATTATTCTCTTCTAATTCTCCAGGATCTCTCTGCTGCATTACACAGTATTGACCACTCTTCTCATACAAACGCTACTATCCCTAGGTCTTCAAGACACTGCCCTATCCTGGTTCTCATCCTATCTAATTGGACTTTCAGTGCTAATTTCTCTGGATCCATCTCTGCTCCACTTCCTTTATCAGTTGGAGTACCACAAGGCTCAGTACCAGGTCCTCTGCTATTCTCTATCTACACCACTTTTCTTGGAAAACTAATAAAATCCTTTGGATTTCAGTATCATCTCTAAGCAGATGACACCCAAATTTATCTATCCTCTCCTAATCTCTCACCATCTGTGTTGGCCCACGTTACTGACTGTTTTTCTGCCATGTCATCTTGGATGTCTTCTTGCCAACTCAAACGCAATCTTAACAAAGTAAATTATATTCCGACCCGCCAACAGAAGTTGCCTACCTGCCATTTCTATTTCTGTTGACAACATTGCCATAAATCCCACTCTGCGAGCTTGATGTCTAGGTGCGATACTTGACTCAGAACGGTTCTTTGTTCCTGCATAAACTCTAGATGTAAATCATGTTACATATGTAACATTCTGGAAAAACATTCGCAAAAATCTCCCACAAGACACTGCAAAAACTCAATTCATGTACTCATCATCTCCCACATTAACTATTGCAATTCCCTCCTTACTGGTCTTCCCTGATTTGGACTCTCATGTCTTCAATCTATGCGCGCAGCAGCTAGACTGATTTTCCTTGCAAATCGTTCTTCCTCTGCTGAGCCACTCTGTCAGTCTCTACATTGGTTGCCTGTTTTTCAACTAATGCAATATAAAATACTTACAATCAAACTGCATCAACAAACATCTCCTCACTTATCTCAAAATATCTCCCAACTAGACATCTCCATTCTGCACAAGATCCATGTTGCTCATCCACTCTCATTACATGCTCCCATTCTAGGTTACAGAACTTTTTTCAGGCTGCACCCATTTTATGGAATTCCCTTCCTTGCACAATAAGACTTTCCTCTAGTCTTCAAACCTTTCCTCTAGTCTTCAAACCTTTAAGCATCCTCTGAAAACCCACCTCTTCAGGAAAGCTTTTAATATTCCTCAACCACTCTCTTAACCTCCCTATGGTCCTCTATTATCACCCTTTACACAAAATTAACTCTCTGACCTCCTGACCAACAATGCTGTGCACATTTGTTATTTCCTTTTACCCTTGTACTGAGGAATCTATACCCGTTTTACCATACTGAACATTCTATGTATTCATTTCTATGCTGCAATTAGTAAAAAAAAAACATAATTATAGAAAGCATTACAGCAAGCACCTCATCTGCAAGCCTTATATTCCAAGTAATCAAAGTACTGCAGAAAAAATGAAAAAACATCCTCCAAGTACACTGACATCTACAGCAAGTCACTCACCTCAAAATCACTTTACTTCTTGTTGAGGTTGTATTTAATACCAGTCAAACTTGTAAAATATGGCTGTAGCGTGCATTTTCAGGATTACTTTATAACAGGCAGTAGAACATGAAAATGTTTCAACTCTGAATCCAGTAAACCACTCCACCCATATTTAAAAGCAGGAATCAGTCAAATCTGTTGCAGATTAGGCACATATTTGACCACTTCAGAAGTCGATTGGGAACAGGCTATAGAATACTTAAGGGTGTCCACTAACAGTCAGTAGTGGAAGGTGTATACGGTGGTATGCCATACCGCCACTTGTTCTACTGCCTTCACTTTAAAACTATCAAATTCTATTCACTTACATTCCAATTACATTTATCATCTACAGAAAACAGTAATACATTGCTAGCCATGTTACCAACCCTGAAGAGAGAACTATTATAGATCTGGTAAACCAGATGATACCAGAAACAGACCTGGCTAGCATAGACAAAGGGTTAAAGCTGAATTTATCAAGACACCAGAAACCAATACAGTGACAGGGTAAAAAAATCGCTGGGTTAGTAAATAGACCTGTGTATTTTTAACCTCCCTTGGTAAGCTTGTGTGTTTCATATATGTCTATATTTTGTTGATAGCATTGGGACTGAACGCTTGAGAGTTGAGTCAATGCTTGCAATGAGGGTACTTAAGGAATCTGGAGAACATAATCCGCATTTTGTATTTGCTGCATGTTTTTTTAAACTCTGGAGCATTTCTGCAAAAGCCTGCTGACAGCAAAGGGAGTAAGCACAGAAGGCCACTGTATGGATGATTTCAGGCCCTATAGAAAGGCGAGGCAACCCACTGCTCTCCAGCTGTTTAACTACAATTGGCAGCAGCTGGCAGAGATGTAATATAACCACAGCTGTTATTGACCTCCATTCTAGCGGTGCCAAAGTCACTGGTAGAAATTCTCACATGTTCAGTACTGATGCTAACCGCAGGACATAAACATTACGAAAAACAGGAAAACATACCAAGATTATGAAAACTACATTTTAGTAAAAGTACACTCCTACACACAGTGAGTGGTCAATTCTATTTTGTGGTCTGAAACAATATTCAAGAGAATGCAGCCTGTCAATACCTTAGAAATGTATTGGAAGTGACATCGCACAGTAAAAAGCCCCAACAATCCGTTCACTAGGAATAGTGAAATCACTGAACGTTTCTCATAAATACTGAATCAGCTGAAAAAATGCAGCCTCCATTACATGTTATTATTATTTCAAGGGTTTAGCCACTATAAATGCTTCTTGGAGATATTAAGGGTTATTTACAAATCACAAAAGTGCAAAATTGCAGTGTAAATGCTCTACTGTGATGTGACCGGTGTGCAGCCCAGGGTGGCTGCTTACAACGGGTGCAAAGGATTATACCATCCAAAGGGGAGCGCAGTCAGACCAAGGGTATTATTTGTTAGGTGTGGACTAGCCCTGAACTGCAGAAATGAGATTTCATTATACAGGACAAAATTACTTAAATGAGATAAAAGGAAGGAAAGGGAGAATTTATCGGGATGTTTACTGATTTGCAGGAGACCACACAGCCTACTGCTCCCTGTAAAAGACTTTACTATAATGTCCTGGTAATCGGGTCTCGTCCCTACACTTACAATGATAATTAGGTTGCACTTTCCATTTGCCTTTCTGCGAGAAAACAATATCTAGGCATACTTGAACTGATGTAATACAGTCCCAATATCGCCTCATTCTCATTACAGACATAAATCTAAGGAGTAAAAATGGAAACATTTAGGGGCATATTCAATTAGCCGCAGACTGCCTCCGGAACAGTCGCAAAGACACACTGTAGCGATGTAACATCGCAGATTTATTTCCACCCCCCACAGGGGAGCGAGGAGAAATGTCGAGGTACCGTAACACTGGAAAACATGCGCAGTCGGGATGTTCGCAGGAACATCAAGGCTTATTTAATATGCCCCAGAAACTTAATATAAGGGGCCGTCCTAAAGTCTAAAAGTCATGGGTCTGCAGATTTTATGGTTTGTATTTAACCCAATGTGTGTGCAGTGCAACAATCTGACTCTGGTTTCTAAGAGCTCATATAGGTGTACATGTTATAGGTACTCCAGGTTACTTAACATTTTAGGCAAATTACCATCATAAAAAGAGAAAAATATAATGTGACCATTTGTTAAAATTCACCATATTATACAGTGTTTATCACATTTATCTGATGATCCAACTTAAACTGCTCATAAGCATTAAATGAAAACAATTAAATGACAAGTGTCACTACTAGTGCAAAGGCAATCCAACTCCCTTGCTACATATGGGGTAACGGTAAGACCTGAGGGGTATTTTATTAACCTCCTCAAACAGTGATATTGGAAGTTTACAGGCAAAATCACCAAATTACTTGACTGCAAACTTTGGACAGAAAATAACACAAATTGGTATTTAGCATTTTAATTGCTCCTTAAAATGTAATACCGACATGGTTAGCAACAGATACAATACACAAAGAGCAAATGATGTGTCCTTTACTTAACCCCCTGTGTGAAGAAGGAACCATAGGGGTTAAATTACACTGTTAGCAAAAAGACCTAATTTCACAAGTTGCCCCGAGGAGAGACGGAAGTGCTCAGCAGCAGATGTGCCTTCCTACCTTTGTGTCTTCGGTGCTAACTCCAAGTTCTAGCACAGCCTGGGGAGATTTCATTTTTGCTTGGGTGGATTGAGCCATCTGGAGGTTGAGCTGCCAAGCAGTTGTCTCCAGCTAGACAACAAAAAACAAAAAGCAATAGTTTTTTATTCTATGTGCTTCTGAGTTCACATAGACAAAGTCGAACAGCAGTTTTGGCAAACTGGGGAAATAATTATAAAGCATCTTGTTCCTTGTGCCATCTGTGTCAGTGTTCTTGGCAATCCGTTTCAACATATTACCTAAAATGTATTAGGTGGGCATTCTGGGGATATGAAAATGGCACAGAAACAAAATGCATAACAAATGTAATAAATTGGATGGATGGATGGAATAGTTGGATACAGATATTACTTCTAATGTCTGTATGAATATTCCCTGTGTATGGGGGCCATTTTTCTAAGTAGGAGCAAATAGATCATTAACTGTACAGTCACTAATGTGCTAAACATATCAGGTTGTGTAAAGCCATTCCATGTTGTGAAATAATACTTGTTTAACCTTCTTTAAACAGTACATTGCTATTTATAAATGGATTTATGGTGTCTACTTATTAATCAAAACCAGTGTTACATCCACAAATGTACTTGTTTAGTTTGCACTGAGCAACACACAATTTGATTCTAGTCCTAGGAGTGTGGGAGGTAAGAAGATAGACATTGAGGTATAAAAAAGTGACATACGAGGACGCCACTGATTGACAAGTAGACAGAAAGGGTGACAGAATGAGCCCTCATTTTCATTCATTAAGAACTGTAAGGAAATGATGGAATCCTTTACAATAGGATATTTTTAGAGCCTGAAGTCACAAGATTATGCATCTGTATCTTCATGCACAAAATACAAAATGACAGGCAAAACAAAATTTTGTATGAAATCTAATTTAAACAGAAAGAATATTTTCAAATAAATTAGGGCTTCGGCAAACATTAAAGTTATTTTGTTCTAGGTAATCTGTTATTTTTTCCTGCTTTAGGAGGTGGGAAATAGAACATTGTCCATTGTAAATATCAATTTCTGCAACACATGTTGAGATGTGAAGCGTTTAAAAGCACATCTATCATGTGCAAAACACAAATGTTAACTAGACCTACTCAGATATGTAAATAGGTTGTATTTTATGCTAAACCCGTTTGAATGTGGTGTCTTCACAGCAAGTGGCATCTCCTATTCTGTATATGACAATCAGTGGATGGATCTGTGCCACCCTTATTGGTGATGTTCACTGAATAGGCACATAGGGAGTGTGGTACCAAAGAGGAGGGCATGTGAATGGGCAGGAAGAGGAAGGATATCCCATATATATATATATATATATATATATATATATATATATATATATATATATATATATATATATATGACCTTGGTGGAAGTAGCGTGCAAGTCATTGCGTCTTATAATCGGATACATAGGTAATCATAAAACTGATTTGTTCTAAAGTAAAAACAATAACTTTATCAGTTAAAAAAATCATTGTTTTATACTACGTTGGTCTACATTATCTGCATAACTGAGCCCAAAACTATCACACAATCCAAGTGGATGTGAATGAATTTCAACTGGGCAAAAAAGAAAACTCCTGATTCTGATGACCACAGTGGATTTTGTGTGCTGTTACCAGCAGTGTGCACCTTGCATTTGATGAATGGTCCGGACAGCCTGATCTGCAGCAACTTGGTTTTTATCTATTGAACCAAAGCAACCACAGATATAGCAATTCACTACTTGTGCCAAACTTACATATACACCAGCATACATGACAAGCTTAGCTGAACCTGACTCAGCAGGTTTGTGGGTTGTATTAGCATATAGAAAGTGTCTGGGGCCTTTCCATGTCAGCTGCAATGAGAGAAGCTGCTCTCCCTAGTGGCAGTGGGCAGAATGATTGTGCTGCGGTTGGTGTTATAGATGTACCATTTTTATATTAATTCTACTTTTGATGAAGTCAACAGGGTCATAGGTCTATGTATTTTGTAAGAGATTTCAAGAAGGATGCACCAGTGTTGTTAGCAATAGTTAAATAAATGGAATAAATACTCTATTGAATTAAAGGATAAACAGTGCTAAAATACCATAAAAACTTCCAAAATTAACAAACATACAAGTAACTCCCAGTTAATTGCTAAAGGCTTGTAAAATGTAACTTTTAGAGATAATCGATAAGCCAATCATATCACACCCCAACTTGTAGATTTGCAAATATAGACACATATTTTCACTTATATGGTGTTAATAGGTATGTACTATAGAGAGTTTATTCCAGCAACCAAATTGTATGATAACTTGATGCAGAAGTGCCTGTTAGATTCTGATGTGCCGTGCCTTGGTGAATACAAGCTCCATGAAAGATATTGGACAACTTTGAATATAATTACAATCGGCATCAGTGAGTGCAGTACATCTGTGCAGCTAAAGGCTTGGCTAGTGGTAATATAGGTTTTACTCCCAGAGACGGAAGGCTTTGCTTTACAACTCTGGATGGGTATTGATATGTATTATTTAGGAGGGTGATAAAAAGTGGTCTAATTTATGAATTTCACTTCAGCGAACAGTGAGAGCAGTCATTGCCCTAGTTATCTATTTGATAAACTGTCTATAGCAGTCCTGTATTTTACTGACAAAAAAAGCTTAGAACAAATGTTAAAGTCTCATCAAGCCCAGGCAGCCATTGGCACCATTAGGATTATAATAACCACTACGTCGCTGCTCCATCATGCAGACATGTATAAAACTTATAGACTAAATAATGCAGTCAAGAAAAGTACTGCAAGTTGTTGTTTTTATTCTCCTTCTGTACTAGTAAACCTTTATACCACCTTTAATGATTTATCATATTTCTGGTTTGCTTGAATACATTGCAACAATATAAAACCAGACTTTTTATCACACAGGCAATTCATCAGTTCATGCTCTACTTCAACTTCCACTAGTCGACTAAAGGCAAGAAATGGATATCAGGTCTTGATGTATTAAAGCAACAGTGAAAGACACATTCTTTTATATATCCTTCCATTGACTAAAAGGCTGTATGCGAGTTCACAACCAGTCTGGTCTACAAAACATTGTTGCCAGGAGAGAAGCTCCTTGTGTGTCATGTCTAGCGGATGTATGGGTTTCCCTAGGGTGTAAATTACATTATTATGCAGAAAAGAGAAAGGCCCCATTTCAGGATGGATTTAATGTCTAAATGTAAATAACAGTGTATACTAAATCATGCAGCAAGACAAGCAGGCCAAGTAGTGAACGTAGATTGCTGAATTTTGCATCTGGGCATTAAGTTAGTATTTCGAAAGTGTAATGATAGTAGCAGTAAGCTCTGCTGTACAAGATCCCTGTTCAGTTCCACAGCAATTTACAGGGCAGAAAAGGGCTTAAAGGACACTTACACCAGCTTTGGTGAAGTTCCACTGATCGCGATCAGCACGCTTTCCTTTTATAGCTTTATTACATAAACAGTGTTAAGCAATTGCAGGGACTTTTATTTTACAGAAATAACATAAAGATGATAGCCCCTTCTTGTGAGCTATGACAAATCATGAACGTGTCTCTCCTCGTGCGCATGTGTGTCTCTGTAGTGTGCTTTTATGTTTTAATGATAACAAAATAGTCAGTTATTTGTACACCTTGATTAAAAACTTAACGGGTACATAAATAATCCACACGCTCCACCCAGCCCAAGTATTCCTAATGGGTGGTATGAAAATAATATTGGCATAACATTTAAATATGTGATGTATGTATACCGCCAAACATTTAGAATCACAAACTTGGGACACAATAAGCACAGATCCCAGTTCCACCCAAACTCAACCCATAAATGTACACTCCATCCACTTTTGGGTTAAGCCCCATCCCCATTGCAGTCCGCCAATCAGTATGTCCTGCCAAAGTCGTGTCAGTAGGGAGGTATGATGTATGAGAGATATATGCTATAATCATGCATGCTGTCTAACAACCTGTAGTACTCACATGGACCTACACAGCCAATATTATCAAGTAACCATTTTTATAAAGTATCAATCCCTTAAGGGTTTTGATGTGCAAGTTGTGAAGTCTCCTGACTGTAGTTACACTGAAAGCTTGGGGGGGGGTTCCTGAAAGTTGGTGAAATATATTGTGATTTTCAGGGTAGTGTTTCTAAACCTTTTTTTAAGCATGTGATGGAAAATGCTTCCAAAGTACCCCTTAAGTGTGTTCATTTATAGCAAGTACCCTTAATATGTGAATATTTATTCAGAGCACTTTCATAGTCTGAGTAAATTTACACTAGGTCACTCCTTTAAACTGTATTACATGATACCCTGTGTAATCTGTCGATCATCTATAGATATAAGATTTTCCAGGGACGTGTATTTGGACAATTTTTCATGAGAGAATTTCTCCCCTGGAACAAATACAAGTAAAACAGCACTCACAGAGCAGGTGGACAGCTCCTCGCAGGGAACTAGCAGAATTGTTCAGATGTGCATGCAGACTGGATAGCTTGGCAGCCTCAGCACCCACTCGCACTCTGCCTGTGCTACTTTCCAGCCTCTACACTCCCGGCAGCATTAACTGCATTAAGCAGTAACTGTAAGGGTTTAGGCTGCAGGACGTTTGGATTACACTGTAAGCAAGGTTAGGGTGTGGAGGAGTCAGTAGGTTAGGGTTAGGTAGTTACCCACAATACAGTCACTACAATCTCAGTGTTGCAATGATTTTTAGTACATGCAAACGGCTGTATGCCTCAGATGAACACATCTAGAAATATACTTCAAGTCTGTGCTGTAATATATTTTACTAGCATTAGATGCTGTTCAGTCAGGTTTGTTAGGAAATGTGACCTGCCAGGAGAGCAAGTATGTCATTGGGGACTGGCACTGAGCTAGTTAAAAGCTGGTGTTTTTCCAGGTTTAAGCAATAATGATTTAATATAGATTACAGCCTCAACATGCTTCTTCAACAGAATAGTTTGAAAAGCTCATTGAGTTTGTTTAGCCTTTGATATATGATATTATGATTCCTCTTATTGAAACTTTTTTAATTGCTTATCTGGTGGACTTAATGACAAACCACTTGGAATAGCATCCAGTAGCAACACTTCAGTAACTGACTGCAGGCGGCATTGACGTTATATGTGATATGCCTCCAGTTTCTGTAATTATGTCTTCAACAAAGAACAATGTCAATGTAATTATCCTATACAATTCTACACTGTGTTCAATAATGACCTATCTACAAAGAGTCTATTGTGAATCCATTGGCTCCTAGATGTTTCTTACTTTTTTTTTTTCTTTTAAACAACAGGTGCTGCTTTCTTGTAAACATGTACAAGTTATTATCTCTTCAGATCTTACGGTCAAAGACCACACCTAATTACTGCTGTGTTTGGAACAGTGTGCAAGTAAGGCTTCAAACCAATTTGCCACAAAGCTTTATAGGTTTTTCAAGTAGTTATTTTGTACAAAGGGCATTAGGTCTGACATTTTATGCAAAGGGATAAGGTTTGCCACCTTGTGCATAGGGTTAAGACATGTCATCTTGTGCAAAGGGTTAAGACCTGCCATCTTGTGCAAAGGGTTAAGACCTGCCATCTTGTGCAAAGGGTTAAGACCTGCCATCTTGTGCAAAGGGTTAAGACCTGCCATCTTGTGCAAAGGGCCTTAAGCCTGCCAAGAGAAGACAACCTATTGTATTAGGTGTGCCATTTTCTGAAAAGCATCTGGGATCTTTCTTTTTGTGGAAAGAAAACTTACACCTGCAATTGTATGCAAAACATCTTAAGTTGATACAGATACAGCTGTTGGGCTCTGTGAGGGGCAATGTTTAGGTCCGTTAGCCCTGCCAGCCTACTGGTCTGCCCAGGACCTGATTACCCAATAGGCTAATTAGGCTGAAGTAAGGCTTTTGGGGATGCAAGATTTAAAGGGGCACAAAGTTGTGACAGGAAGCGGTTTAAGCTGAAAATATAAGAACAGCTGTTCTCCAAAGTGAAAAGAAAACATGAAAATAAAATGTAGTAAGTTTTTAATCTGGACGTATTCTCATGGTACAGGCTGAAGTCAAGGTGCTTGAGGATAAGCGAGTAGGAGAGACAATTATGACAACAGATGCAGGTCCGAGAACCAGGCTCTTCACTCCACCACCCACATGGTAGGAATTGAGCTCAATTTCCACCTGCTTTTCACAAGACCACAAAGAAAGCACAGTCTGGGAGGCTTCTGTGTCCACACAGACACAATCCTGGACCAATATTGACAGCAGTAGTGACTCCTAGTCAGCACTGTCCTGAATACAGGTTCCCCTCAACTCCCTGCATCTTTTAAAACCTCCCTCTTTCCCACAGTGGTGTGTGTTCACAAGGGCATTCCCTTAGCCCTCACCCCCACCTTGGTTCTGTTTACATATACCAGGGTCTGCTTGTGGGCCTCCCCCAGTCCTCAGTTCACTTGTAGGCGCCATGCAGTATGTGGCTCCAACATATCTGCTAAAGCAGGATGAGACTCCTGCTGCCAGCGTATATACATACAGCCAGGAGGCATATTACACAAATAACAGTACACAAACAAAATACATGTTTATATAATAGTAGCAGAGTGTGCAACATGTGTACAATGGACACAAAATACATACATAAATCACAATCCAGGCAATGTACAACACAGCTCATTTCATGGTCCTGTCATCCCATACACAGAATAATTTTACTAACTCCACATATTTGCAGTCTCACTATAGGATATTGCAGATATAGGTATGGCAGTTTCACTATAAACAGCAGCAAATGAAGCTCCTATCACCAGGAATATTTTTCATGAAGAAAAATATTTACTAGCTAAATTGCTAATTATCTAGCAGAATACAAATCTATTATTAATAAGATAGGAATTGTACACAATATTCATCAGAATAAAAATTATACAAGAAAACAGGGCGCTCATTTATCCCAGGTGCAGCTTTAAATCAAGTTATGTTCTCTGGCCTCTCATGGTTATCTCAACCTTCCATTTCATCTACTCGCCTAATCATTGTTATTGAAGCACCATTATTATTATTATTACCATTTATTTATATAGCGCCACTAATTCCGCAGCGCTGTACAGAGAACTCACTCACATCAGTCCCTGCCCTATTGGAGCTTACAGTCTAAATTCCCTAACATACACACAGACACAGACAGGCTAGGGTCAATTTTGTTAGCAGCCAATTAAGCTACCAGTATGTTTTTGGAAACCGTACAACTCTAAAAATACACTAAATATGTTTACTTACAAACCCACATCATCATAGAAACACTTTTGATGTAGAAGGTATACATTTCACTTTCACAGAAGTTAAAAAACAAACAAAAAAGCAACATACAAAACTGGACATTTCAATTCATTATATTTTTATAGCTTTAATAATTTCAGTCAAAGTAAATAATAAACCATTTAACACACAACATAGCTATAAAACACTGCACTTTAGAAAATAAAAACTAAAATACTAAATACTACAATTTTTAAATGAAACGATAAAGCATATTAGCTTTACGGATTACCAATGACCGGGAGCAAACTCACTAAACATAATAATCTATGTAAGTAGAATACAAAATCAAAATATGAACCCACAATGCACCTTACTAAATCACAATGCAATATAACATAGAACAGCTTTATAAATATTCATATTGGTGCCGTGTGAAAAACATTTTGTAATGCTAGCACAAGGATTTTATTATGTACTGTCGGCTACCAGTCACTATTACTGCTGTTCCATTTCATTCAAAACGTATTAAGCCCTGCTTCCTCTGACCTCTTTGAGAAAAAATGTCCCCCATTCAAATTCTATAAACATGTCACAGCCATTTAGTGACCTGCAAAAGATTAGTTGTTGTGGAACAATAACATAATTATCCTCAATAGTGTCTGACTTTGATAAATGAGGTACTTTAGTTCCCTACACACGCAAATAGGATAATTAAGTTACTGCTTCATGACTAGTTTGGGGCTAGTGGATGAAGGATAAGACTATATTTAAAAGGGTGATAGTACAGTTATAGTGCAGCGCATATGATAATTAAATCTGTAGGGTTAATAAGAGCATGGTATTTTAAACCAGTGTAACTGTCATATACACATGGGGCAAGCTGCCATTTTGTCAAATGGACCAATGTTCATGGAAATCCATCATTCAATGATGGCACTAGTTCCCAGTGAATTGATAGGCTGAATATTGGCTCAGCCAAAAATATGACTACTAAATCCACTTTGCTCATAATGTGACAGGTTGTGGAACCAGGTTTCCTGGTCACCAGGGAGGAATTACTGCCAGCTCCTTCAATGGGAAAAATTCACACAGTGACTAATGCCACTGCTACAGAGCATAGTTGTCTTTCGTTACAACTTAACCTCTAATAAACTGCAAATAGATGGAGGTAACTCAAAAGTGCATTGTCATCAACCAATAACAACAGGGGCAGCATTGTGGAGTTGTGGTTATATTAAGGGGCTAGATGGTGGCATTATCAGGTTACATGATGACACTGAGGCTATTTATGAGCATTTCAGGCCATATTGAGGTTATACTTGAATAAGTCCTATTTTAGAGGATAAAACTCGTCAGAAATAGGTATTATACTAGCGGAGAAAGGGAGTTCCAGTACGAGACTAGTCAGCTCATTGTTTGCACTGAGATGATATAGCTGACCATCAGTGCACTCATAGCAGATACCATCAGCATCAGTACAAAGACAGATGATAAATGGCCACATACTAGGGCTGGGTACACACTACAGTGTTTTCAGCCAACTATCGGGCCACTTAAACGATAAACGACCGTTCAGCCCAATATCGCATTAGTGTGTACGCTGCAACGATGGACAATTATTCTTCCAAAGCACACCGTATCATTTCGTTTGATTTTAAAACCAGATTAAAAATCTTGTTCACCGATGGAACAATGTTGTTCCAATTCTGCAGTGTGTATGTTCTCACGACCGGCAGTGTCCATAGATCTCTATGGAGTGTGCAGAGTCATCATCTTTTCAGTCGATAATTATGACAGATGAAGAGCACAGACCTGAAAGTTAATTGTGTAAAATGTGTTTAGTGTGTACACATCAATCGACATGCTGATCGGGACTTTTTGTTTTTAATCGTTAGTATAATCGTTAAGGATATCGCATGCGGACAAATTTTGTATAGCGTGTACCCAGCCTAATACTAAATCTGTGATAAGAAGGTACTCTGCACATACAGACCACTGATACTAACTCTACCCTTGGACAAACACAACACTTCACAACCTAACCTATTATCCATCTATGCGGCTGAATAACCCTGACAAATAATAATACAGAAGACAAGAGATACTTCCATTGTTATGCAGGCTGTGTGCTGTATGCTATGGAGAATTTGTCTTCAATAAGAACCAACCCACACAAGAGTCATACCTTTGTTTATGAGCGATATTAGTCCCATTTTCAGAGTGTGTGACATTTTAGAAAGATCTAATGTTGTTGTGGTTATGTGATTTTAATAAAGCAGCGGATCACCATATCAAATATTGTTTTGTCCTGCTGGAATTGAAGGATAAATGTTTTCAAAATAATTTAGACACACACTTAAGTATATTATTATATTGTGGTATTTTATTTATAATAAATTTGTTTATAATATGTAAACTAATTTCAAGAGTGTGTGCATTACACCATCTTCTTACAATAATATTTTGGGTAAGAGCCTTAAGCGGATATTCTGAAAACAGCACTGTCTCTTCCTCAAATGTACCACTTAAACCGAAATGTATAGGACACTAACAAATAAATATATTTATAATTTTTATTTCCACTCAGGCTTCTAACTCCAAACACTTCTTTAAAAAAATTAAATCTCTTCTCAGCCCTCCCACACCAATTCCTACAATCAAAAATTTTATATGAAATGATATCCTCTCCTCTGAGCAACAACTTGCTCAATTGACATCTTGCATCCTTTGACATTTTCTCTTTACTTGATACAAATGAAGATAACATATCTACGCTGTAATATTCTTGGACCTCTCTGCTCCATTTGACACTATCGACTACTCACATCTCATGCCAATGCTGCAATCTCTAGGTCTTCAGGACACTGTCCTATCCTGATTTTCATCCAACTTATCAAACCACTTCTTTCAGTGCTCATTTTGCTGGATCCAACTCTTCTTTACTCCCTCGATCAGTTGGAGTACCACAAGGTACATAGACCTCAAGTTTGATTGCCTAAGTGTCATCCTTGACTCCAAACTGTTCTTCGGTCCCCATAGTCAATCTGTATTCAATATTTATTGAAGTGTAATCTGAGAACCACATAACCAATTAATTCAACTAAATCAAACATCAGTATTTGGCAGAATACTGTATTTTTTGATTATGGGAGACTGATAATTTTGCAAGACACTAAAAGTATTACCTTTAGTGGGGACGTTGTTAATAACAGTCAATGGGGTGCTATGTTCTCCCTGTGTTTGCGTGAGTTTCCTCCGGGTGCTCCGGTTTCCTCCCACACCCCAAAAAACATACTTGTAGTTTAATTGGCTGCTATCAAAATTGACCCTTGTCTCTCCCTGTCTGTGTCTGAGTGTGGGTCTATATTAGGGAATTTAGACTGTAAGCTCCAATTGGGGCAGGGACTGATGTGAATGAGTTCTCTGTACAGCGCTGCGGAATTAGTGGCGCTATATAAATGATGATGATGATTCCACAGAGCTCTATTGTAGAGTTATGGATGAACTCTAATCCTCCAGTGCAGAAAGCAGAGAAGTGAGCATCTCCTGGCTTTAGGTTATGGAAAGATACTGACCCCCCCCCCCCCCTACCTATTTAGTGTACATGGATGACATGTTTAATAAGCAACAGGTCAACTAAGAGGTAGAGTTGTCTGTTAAGGTCAGTTTTACTGCACACCAGGTGAGAAACACATGCAAGATATATCACCAAGTAAAGAGCCACACTCTTGTAGTGACCCAACAACAACTTCAAATCAATAAAACAGAAAAACCTTCAAGTAAAACTCCTCCTTAAGTTAACATGCATATTGTGGATGTTCCAATGGGGTTATCACACTCAAAAAGAGTGTATTACATTCCATCCACATCTCTTCAATAGAGCACTATGGAAAACTTGCTGCAGAGTCATAGACGAACTGAGTCTTCCAGCATTCAGGTAACCGCTATACGTGAAGGTTATATCTGATCAAAAACAGGTTGTCCAAAGTCAACGCCTAATGTCACATTTTGTAATAATGATTACTGGACGTTACCCTATATTTCAAATCCTATAAAACATTCACGCACAAGAAGGTAATGTATTCACGTTCCTTTAAAAGGGAAACTCCAGGAAAGCAGTAAGACTTCTTTTTTTTTTCATTTTGGCAAAGAATTTACCCCCTGCCAACTAGTAGAACTGCAGGATATACTCACCCCCTCAGATACTTTGCAGATTCTTCTTTAACTGCCTTATGTACTTGAGATTTACTACAAACCTATAAATATGAGATAGCTGACAATGCTGGATGTATCACTAAGTTTCTATCACCAGCTTAAGGCTAAGTGATTTGCTGGAAATGTCAGGTGAAGGAGAATTGGCACTGACGCCATGCTCCAAGTTAATACAAGAGATACATCAAAAGACACAGCAGATACAAATGATAATGTAAAGCAATATCTTAAGAAATGCACTCTGCTAGACTGAAAATAATACACGTTCCACAACATATGAGTCACAACTAACATCCAGTCCACTGAAATGTCTCAGCATATAATATTAATAAACTGATAACACTGGGATTTGCATTTTATAAAGGACTGTATCTGTAAGAGAATTGTAAGGGGCAAACAATATTCTTGCCACAGCTATATACACAATTTATAAGCTAGTACAGAGCACCACAAGGAATAATAAATCGGTTAAATTGGAACATGCCATTGCACACTAAAGAAACATGGTGCCTTCAAAAACTCTCCTACAAAATAGAACAGCACTGGCAAACGTCATGTACCTCTCATGACTTCCTCAAATGTACCACCACTCCTACCGAAATACTTTTAACACTACCAAATAAATATATTTATAATCTCTCATCTCTGCTCAGGCTTCTAACTCCAAATGCCTCTTTAAAACATTTAAATCTCTTCTTAACCCTCCCACACCAACCCTTAAAATCAATTTAATATTAAATGATATCCTCCAAGCAACAACTTGCTCAATTGCTTTCCTGCATCCTCTGGCACTTTCACTTTGTTTGACACAAATGAAGATGACGTATGTAGTCTCCTATTTTCCACCTACTACTGTCTGCTCGCCTTTATCCGGAGGGGATAGTCAATTGTGCAGTCTCCTGTGCTCATCCAACTAGAACGAATATATGTAATCTTTCCATGTGTATCTTACCACCATTATTCAAGCATTTGAAGACCCAATCTCTCTCTCAGATTATTAAACCAAATCCCATGCCTGTCCAATCTTCTTAAAAGACTTGCCTACACTCGCCTCACATGCTTTCTGTCCTCTCACAACCAATTAAACCCTCTTCAGTCAGGCTTTCGTTACCAGCACTCAACAGAGCCTGCAAAAACTAAAGTGGTCAATCATTTGATCACTAATATGAAGGACTCTACACTCTTCCAACTTTCCTGAACCTCTCTGCTCACTACTCATACCAATGCTACATTCCCTAAATCTACAGGACACTGCCCTACCCTGATTTTCCTCTTTCTTTAGAGTTCATTTTGTTGGGTTCACCTACTCTTTACTTCTTTATTCAGTTGGAATTCCAGAAGGCTCAGTCACATGCCATGTGCTCTATTCTATCTATAACACATCTCTTGGAAAATGAATAAGCTCTTTTGCATTTCAGTATCAGCTCTAATCAGATGATACGCAAATGTATGTATTCCTCTCTTTCACCATCTGTGTTGGTTCTAGTTACTGAGGGTATGTCTAACTTTCATCTTGGATGTTCTCTCTCTCCACCTAAAACTCCATTTTTCAAAAACTGAGCTAATACTTTTTCCACTATCAGAAGCTGCCTGTCATCTCTATTTTCTGTTGACAACACAACAATAAATCATAACCCTCAAGCTTTATTGGCTAGGTATCATCCTTGATTGAAATCCTGTTACATACATTTAAGAAAATATGCAGATATCTTAACTAAAGACCCTATAAATCTATGTTTATTTGCAATGACTAGACCAGTGGTGGTAAATAAGTGGTCCACCATGCATTTGACCTCCAGTCCCCACCCGGTAGTTCCTGATCTAATTTATTTTTGGTTGGGCAAATAAAGGATGCCTCATGGGCATGTAGTTGTATGTGGGGGTGATCTGAGACAGGTCTAGTGAACAGGTAGTAAGGGGCATGTGGGGGATGCCTGATGGACATGTAAGGGGCATGTGAGGAGGTCTGATGCGCATGTATGGGGCATGTAAGGAGGTCTGAGAGACATGTGGACAGAGGCATGTGGGACAATGTAAGCAGTTCGAAGTAGCATGTGGGGGGATTTTGAAGTACATGTGGAATCTAATGGCTTGTGGCGGTCTGAGTGCATGTGGAGGTCTTTTGTGGAATTTTGGAGCAAGTATGGGGCATTTTGGGATGAGTGATGTGGGCATATCGAGATCATTTTAAGGCTGTTTATTCATTCTTGAAATTAAGTGCAATGTGCGCCCTTTTTGAAGGTTGGAGGGCCCTTGAAGTATATCAGATTGCCCAACACTGGACTAGATTAATTTTCCTTGAAAAACATTCCTCTACTGCTGCTCTACTCTGTCAGTGCCAACATTTGTTGCCTGTACTTTACCAAATCCAATGTAAATTACTTCTACTGGCATACAAAGCCATTAATTAAAATACACTAACATACATCTCTTCCTTTGTCTCAAAATCTCTTAACGCTCTCTGCTCAGCCCAAGATTTGTGACTCATCCACACTCTTCACTTGCTCCCATTTCCATGTTTTGGTCTGCGCCCACTCTCTGGAATTTTCTCCAAACCATCCCTGAAAACTCACCTGTTTAGGGAAGATTATCAAAATTCCTGAATCACCTTCTTTACCTTTCTAGGCTATTCTACCGAATCATCTTTCCTTTAAACAGTTCAAACAACCACTGGTATGTGACTGGATCATATAGCCACAATAAACACCAATTACCATTGCAAACTGGCTGAACCAATATGCAATCTGTGGCATTTAACCTCATGTTTCAAACTTCTATTTTCCTACAGACAGTGTTGTTTTAATACTGTGTTTGTTCCCAATAGCAAAGTGCTGTGAAAGAGCAAAGTATAGTCAACTTAACCCATTAGCAGTCTCTCACACTGGCGTACTACACCAGTTTGCATAGCATAATCTTGCCTGAAACCGCTCTGCGCATGCTGAGAAAAGTGGCATCACATATATGCACCTATGCAGATTCTGGCATGGACATGGAGAGACGGCATGAGGAAGGGTAGGGGCATCAACCCCCCTCTAACTACTGTTAGTCTGATAGGATAAGGGCATTTTTGATGAGTGCAGGCTAAGCACTGTCATTGTGCTCACATACAAAAATTAGATTCAGTAGGTGGAGTTGTTGGTGAGGGAAGACCCATGTTAAAGAAAGTGGCGGAGTCGAGCATTAACCTATATGGTCACACAGATCATTTGGATGTGAGCACTTCCCATAGTGAGACGAGGGCATGCACCTTATCATGAGCTCAGTTATGTGCATATGCGCAAAACTAAACAAGTTGCACGTCCATAATATCTGTGAGAAGAAAATGCCCCTTTCGCTCATACACGTGGGTGCTTTTCATTTACTTGTAGTACATCCTGTATTCGTTATATTAACTTGTGTGGTGAACTCCGCTAAACCAGCAGTGGAAATTCATTAATAAAATCCTAGAATTTGACATAAAAAATTAACCTACATGTCCATCTAGTCTAAAGTACATTAATATGTACTTAACGTTTCAAAGAAACTTGCGTGCATTTATGAAGGGGAATACAGGTGAAACACGGGACATGTAACATTTAAAAGAAAATGCTGATTTAAATATAAAACAATACAAAACAATAATCACTACTATATAATGACAAAGTCAAATCTGCAATGTATTGATGCTTGTTGCCCTGTAGGTCTACTAAAGGGTAGAGAACATCTTTTATCACAACCACATAAACTGTGACAGGAACGGCTATGTCGCCTTATAAAAATGTACACAAAGCAATTTCCTGCAAAGTCATAACTCAAATCAGACTATGCTTTTCTTTGACACGATCCACAAAAGTTAATGATTTTGGTCCTATAAGTTTATAGCCAAACAGGAAGGTGCTGTATAGATATTTACTGCTGTAGATGGTCGCTGGTTTGTCCGTTTAATGTGGCAATTACAGAGACTCGTTCTATACACTGCTAATTTTGATTTATGAATCGGCTGCTTAACAGGAGCTTGATCCTTAACAGCTGAGGTAATGGAGATTACATCTTCAAGTGCAAGCAGACAGTCTACATTGGATGTGTCTGTAAATGAATGCACACAAATCTTCTGTGTCACTACTGAGAGATCCTAGATGAAATCTGCCAACCGGAGAAAAAAGAAAATCTTTCTTGTTTTCAAAGACAATAGGTTATCAAGGAGAAGAGGAAATTAAATGTAGGAAAGATACATTTTGATACACACACGTATATATATATTGCTCCTAGACATTTTCACTTCACAATAACAGCACTTACAGTTGACCGCAGCGGCTCTAGCAGGGCAGAAATATAACAAACCAACTTGTTGGAAGGGTAGCATCATATGACAGTGCCATGTTGAAAGTTACAGGGCTCTTCCATACAGCCCATTCTACTGCTAATGTTTTTAGGAGATTGCTTTTTATGCACCTGTCAGTTAGCAATGGGAGTGGTTCCAATGCCCAAACACTAATAAATAAATAAATATATAATATAATAATATATATATATATATATATATATATATATATATATATATACACACACACACACACACACACACACACACAAGTGTATATGAAGAAATGGCAAATAACAATCCCCTCCACAGTCCAAAAGCTACACACTGAGGAGGGAAATATTGAGAATCTCTAAAATATGGGGACAGATAATAGCATTTTATTGTATTAGTATTGCACCAAGGAGAGACATCAGTTCCCCTTTAAGGCTGCCTAAACACTGGAAGCTTTCCGTTTCCCCATACTTCTATCTTTGGAAGGGAGTTCAGCCTAGCAGAAGGAACAATGGGAAAACAAAGCCATCTAAATCAGCTACAGTATATTCCTATATAATCACTCACATTATTGGAATATCCATATACTTGTTCACCAATACATTATTTAAATAAAAAGGTAACTTGATGAGGTCTTAAGCCAAGAGAAAACACTGCCCTAAGCATGCAATTTTATTAATATTAGAAATAAGAAACCCTTTCATTCTACATAAAATAGTATTAAAACTGCTTGTTTATATTAACTGGCATAATTACCTTTTTTGGAGTCAAAATCCGTTGTCTAAACTTCTCCACGGTCTCCTGCCCTGCATTATCCCAGGCACTAGCAAAAGCCTCAATTTTACCCTGCTCCAGATGGATGTTCTCCAACTGCTGGTGTAAGACCACCGTTTTTAAATTATGATACACAGCCTGAAAAATAATACAAATAACAAATGTAAAATGACTGTGGATGACAATTCTGCCTTATATTACCCACACAAGTAAACAGTGAACTGGCACAAATTAGTGAGGTAAAGGCACAATATTATTACATACAAGGACCACTGTGCATTTGTGAGTATCTCTAAAATCAAAAAAGTCTATGTTTCAATGTATGTAATGTAATAAATTAATTGTTCTCTGAGGAGTACTTGAGTTTGATCAAATTGACTATTGAATAATGAGATTTTCCATAATTTAAACTAGCCACTCAACCAATTTGGATGATTTAGACCAAATGGACCTAAAACTGCTACATGGCACATGTGGAACATGTTTCCATCAGTGATCAAAGATAAGAGCATTTTGTAGTAAATGGAAAAAATAAATCAAGCAATAACTGCAATGACCAAATATGTTTGTGTATGAATTCCTTGCTTGGTCAAGCTTGGAGGATCCCATGTGATCCTATACAACTATATATGTCCATTTTAGCTAACCACATCTGTGGCCAAATTTGGCAAATATTTGTTCAGCAAGCAGGCCGTTACACTGGATCTAAACATATGTGATCAGCTTACAGCGATCACCCTGTGGGTATTTTCACTTGCTCAGTAGATCTTTTGATAACCTAAAATTGACAAGCTTTGTCCAAAGTGACATCAATAGACAACATACAGTAGATTTCTAGATAACCAGAACCTCATTGCAAACTGAACATTATCTACCATTTCTAAGAATGCTGCAGTGTAGAGACAATCAGCTAAGGAAGTGTACTGATGTTATATACCGTAAACATACTCGTTACAATGAGAAACAAAAACAGTACAAAGTTTATTTTCCATAGGTGTAAAACAAAAAAGTAGGATGTAATTAATAGTATTATAATTTGTATTTACCGATCTACAAGTAAAAAATTAGACTGATTTCCAAGATGAAGGGTGGCTATTTTTGTTCATTATGAAACAATACCATTTGTTTTGTGTTTTTATCTGTTTATATACAATAAAAAAAGAATGTCACATTTAAACTAATTTGTTGGGTTCTATATACGTTTTGGATTGGTTTACCAGTGGGAACCTCTAAATAGCATTGGATAAAGGAGAACTTAAATATGGAGTGAATAATTTATGTATGCAAGTAGATACAAGATTGTTTACATAGCGCCACTTAGCATGCAATGCTTTACAAAATTTACAGATACAAGCTCAATACTAGGAGAAACATAACAAAATGTACCCCCACCCCCAAGAAGTTAATGGTCTAATTAGGTAGGAAACACTAGGTGATCATTTAGGGATTAAACTAATAAGGACCACAGTGTATAGCATCAATGGGATTATTTGCTTCACTCAGCATATGATGCTCGCCAGGGGTTTTGAAAGTGTGTAGAGAGTATAATAGCTGGATAGCTGAAGGTAAGGGATGTAAGACATATGACGCAGCAAAGGGTTTAAGAAAGAAGAAGAGTGAAAAAGTAAGCGACCCACTGAACGGCATAGGTAGCATGCTGGGGTGTAAAGGGAGATTACGCCAGAGATTTCAATTGATGAAGAGATTGGAAGACTTTGAAGAGCCTTGAACTATAGGAATAAGATATTGACTACGATATTTAAAATATTACCAGCTAAGAGATTGGAAAAAGGGGTGATGTATACGGAGTAAGTGGACGTGTGTGATATTCTAGCATCTACACTTACAATGGATTGAAGTGGGGAGAGACAAAATGTGAGAAAGCCAGCAAGAAAGAGATTACAACAATCAAGAAGGGAAAGTACAAGAGTCTTAATGACCATTTTGGCAGTGGAGATAAGTCTGGTCATATTTTAGCAATGTCAAGGAGGAACAAACCGCAGTATGTTGTTGATTAAATGTGTTGGGAAAATGAGAGGAATCTATTATAGCTCCTAGATACAAAGAATGAAGAAGAGCATAAATGACTGCATTATTGACTGTGATTAGAAAGTCAATTGATATGGAGAAAAGATGAGCAGTTTAGTTCTGCATATAAATGTTGCCATCTATGAAATGGCTGAGAGTCAAGGTGATATTAGCATCTTTAACGAAAGAGACAGGCCACGATGGACAGCCAGAACTTTTTATCATCTGTATATAGTTGATATTGGAAACTGCAGCTTGTGGATAGAGAAGAGCATGGGAGAAAAGACAGATATTTGAGGAACAGCTACAGATAAACTAATAGATTAGAATAGGGAGTTCGAAGCAGAAAATTTAAATGAACAATGACACAGGTAGGAGGACAACCGAGAATGTCATGAGCTCGATTCCGACCAGGGCCCTATCTGTGTGGAGTTTGTATGTTCTCACGTTACATAGAATTTGACAGCAGAAAAGAACCACTTGGTCCATCTAGTCTGCCCATTTTTTAACCTATTGTAACCTCCAACCCTAATTTATCCTTAGTTATTTGCAGGATATCCTTATGTCTATCACAAGTATGTTTAAATTGTTGTACTGTATTAACCTCATGTTTGATTAAGTTTCCTCCTGTAGTCCAAATACATACTGACAGGTTAATTGGCTGCTGACTAAAATGGACCCGTGTGTGTTTGTGTGTTAGGGAATTTAAACTGTAAGCTCCAATGGGGCAGGGACTGATGTGAATGATTAATGTTCTCAGTTCAGAACTGCCTAATATGATTTATATAAATAAACAGTAATAAATAAATAAATGGGCTTTTTGAGAATGAACTGTTGAACTCGATGTGCATGTCTTTTTTCAACCTAAACCTATGTAAGGATATGCATACATTCTCTTTTTAAATATTGTTTTGATGCAAATTAAAGAAAACACTATAATTATGCCTGTTTATCGGATGGACACTTTTATTTTATAAACACATCATATGCTCATAAACCAATAATAAAATACAATATGGTCCATGCAGGTTTTTAAGCATTCCGTTAGCCACAAGAAACTTTTACCTATTAGTTGGATAGAACTTGTTTATAATAATGGAATACTAACACTGTTCTGTGTAATACGGTTTCATGTTTTACTCTTTTATATATAGGGCACAGTTCTGTTTTTAATATTTCAAATATAAAATGTAATGTTAATAGTTAACTGATTTGGAAACACTGTGTGGTGTGCTACTTGCACAGCTTACAGGTCTCACAATAGAATATATCCTTAGCCATGAGCATGGGCTAATTGATCTGTACAGTGCCGAAGGAGTTAATTGGATTAAAGTAACATGTACACAGATTCCAAATAATTTATTGAGTAGTTTCTTCTAGAAGACTCATGTCTGACACATATCCCTGTGAAAAGATATATAATCAGGGCTGAGACGTTATATGGGAGATTGCAGAAAGAGTGAGGTTTGATATTCTTTGTTTCCACTTAGTGCACTTATGACAACACTCATTAAACAGAATATGGTAAGTTGTGGCTAACCAACCGTAGGTTCACTGCTTGGCCAGTTAAAATATTTTATTTTTCTATACATGCACAAAACGTGATAATGATAAGCACACCCATTGTCTGCTATATAGAAATAAGCGACAACCCATTGAGACTTCAATCAAATGAGAAGAATCAGGCACCTCTGCAGTCAGCCCGAATGGCCGGATCCCGTGGGCGTAAAGCAACGACTACATACATACATACATACATACATACATACATACAGAGCAATGCCTGGCAAATGTATTTTTATCCAGGACCATATCAGATCTGGTAGGAGGTCGATGGCGCCCAATCGTCACATGTGTGTCCACTTTAAAGGAGTAGTAACAGCTTGAACAATAAAATGGCACATATCAGACCTTTTACTCTAAATACCTAAAACTATATCGCTTAAAAACTATATTTCTCTACAGGTTGTGAAAAAAAATGTAAATTGTACCCGAAGGATTACATTTTCTCCTGGACAAACCATGCAAGGGGTGCAAATTAATTTTATTAAATAATAAGTTAAATACTGGCAGTTTTTACATGTAGCACACAACTACTTCATAGCTTTATTTTTTTCACTGAAATTCAAAGTTGATCTAGGACATGCCTTACCCCAACTATAAATCTGTGCCCACATTTTAAATTTACTTCCCTCCCAATGCAGCATGGTTTTGCTAAGGTGGAAAGTTACTCGTTTTCTTGCTTCACTTTCCTTAATGAATCAGGCCCCATGTGTATATGATACCTTTGTACAGTTATAGATATAACAAAGTCCCACATACTTGCGTTGGGTGAAAGAATAGTGATTGTATGGACAGGGGGTGGTTGGTCATAACATGTTTTTACACGTCTCACACACTTTCCACCCTATACGAGTGCAGACAGAAAAATTAGCCTATGACTTATTTACAGGCATGAATAATGCATCCAACTGTTTTGAGATTACAACTAGCATGTAATTAATATTTGATGGACATTTAAAATATTCAGTCTGCAGACGGTAACTGTTTCCCACTACACTAGGGGTATTCCTATGGGTCTTTACTGGTACACATCCCATACTGCTCCAACATCACTTTCAATAAGTCAGACTTATAGTACCTGTTCCAAAATGAATGAGATGGTCTCCAACACTAATTTTAGATTTTGCTTATCCAATGAAAAAGCAGCTTGGAGTTTTTCCTCTTCATCCTCGTTAAAACTCTGTTCTGCCTGTAAGCAAAATAAAAAGCAGTTTTCAGTGAAGTGTTAAAAAACACAAAACACATATGGCATAATAGCTTTTAAGTCATGTCTGCATTATCTTCTGGCAAATCTGGAGTAAAGTATTCAGTACAGAAAATGGAGATGTGCTTCACAAATCGTGCCAGCCTCGCATGGATGTAATCTGCATTTATGTACTTTTTGCAGATAAAAATGTGAAATGATAAAGACTGTGCAATTTCCAAAACCATTCAAACCTAATGTCAGTTATTTGTATCTTTTAGACTAGTCAAGAAAATCCTCTTGTGATAATCCCAAACCTGAGATCGCATAACAAATCTGCAAAATAAATGGTCACGGAGGGATAATTGAGACTCTGACTGTGCTGCATTCATCAATCTAGTATTGCCAGTGAGGATCTTATCTTGTTCTTTGCACTGATAGACTGAGTTGGCTGCAAATTCATCAACTAAGGATGTGAAGTCGTGTAAACCAGCAGAGAGATGAACTAAATGGAGCCGATGGTCTCTTTTTGGAGGCGAACATGAGAAACAGAACTTTTATTAAAGTTTTTCCCTCATTATTCCAAAAGTAACGTGACTCAATGTTTATAAGAAAGTGGTGGGTCAGGGCGGCATGTCCTTCCAGCTTTTATATATTTGAATGTGTCTTTCATACTGCCATTGTTCCTTCTCATCTCTAAACTGTATCTGTTAAAACAGTGATGGCTAACCTGTGACACTCCAGGTGTTGTGAAACTACAAGCCCCAGCAAGCTTTGCCAGTAGATAACTAGCTGATAGCTGGCAAAGCTTGCTGGGGCTTGTAGTTTCACAACACCTGGAATGTCACAGGTTAGCCATCACTGTGTTAAACTCTTTAGTGGACAATTCCTTTACCTCTTGTCCCACTCCCCTGTCCCCATTAATGCTTCAGAAAGTGTTCCACTGCAGTCACCAGATGAGGAGCTCTGGTGCTTCTAATGCTGGAGCATTAAGGCCATGCAAAGTATCCTGTACTTTGGACAGTGGGTATATAACAAAGGTGGAAATGTATTTTGCTGTAGGTTATTCGGGTGTCACATTACACATTTTGTCCTGGTCAGATTTGATTTGCCTGCAGATACTTGGCTGCTAAGAGAGTACCTTTCTTCTCCTCCTGGAAACAGTGATTGCAAACTAGTCTGGGGTGAGCTGGTGACTTAGTATCAATGGAGATATGCATGGGGGTGTTATTAATACAGATTTAAAACTGAAGGTGTTTCTCCAAAACTGGAAAAATCTTTTAATCTGACCTGGTTCTACTAAAGTATCTCTAAAGCCAATTGCAGTCTGTGACTAAAGGTCCACTTATTCATAAGTGATACTTCCCCTTTAACAAAGTGAGACAAGGCCGTAACTAAAGAAAATGCATGTAACTGCAGACCAATGCGGACATAAATTGTTATAATGATTGGGTATACTCAAATTCCTTTTAACAGTACATTTTAAAACATGTCATACATAAAAAAACAAAACTTTTAAAACTTCCAAATTAGAGGACACAGCCTAAAAACTAAACTAGACCGTTTTCAATAGACCAAGGCAATTTTTGCTTTGTGGACAGTTGAGGTTTGTTATTTCCTAGCAGTTCTTTAAAGGTGTTTAAACTATTATATACTATTCTGTGCATGTACTGTATATTTAAAATAGTATTGGAACAGCTGGCTACTGTAATTCTGTGGCTGAAATAAAGAGAAGTGACCACCCCAGGAAGATGATTTAGCATATACTTGTTTTTGTACTACACATTCTACTACAGCGGATCTCGATGATACTTAGTGGATGTAGCCCAGTGCCAATGTTTTGCACACAAAGATCTAGAACAGCCATGACTTCCCTTGAGCATGCAAAAGTTATGGGGTGTATAAAAAAAGGATGTCTATAAAAAAAAATGTTATAAAAGATTAATGTTATATATATATATCTCATCTTTAGCATCTCTTTTCCTTCTTCTATTAGCTGGTGATATGGAGGGACCTAGATTTGGTGATCTATATCCCATAAAATTCATTCTGTTCCAGAACACCTGCCAGGACTGGTCAGACTGGTGGTCAGTGATCTAGTACACCGCTTCCTGTAGTGCTCATATGGTACTTGTTCTAATAGGATAAACAATGGTTTATTCTATTATAATAGGACTCTTTTGGGCTCAAAGAGGTGGCAAGTAAAAGCAGCCAGGTGGAGCACCCAGGAAATAGGTGCTGGGGAGAACACTGCGTGTGCTATCTAGTCCTCAACAACATAGTGGACTCCACTGTGCCTATTATCCTATTCTTTCCTATTGTCTCTCATTACCACTCCCTTTAGAATTTAAGCTCTCAGGGACAGGATCTTCTACCCTATGTCTCCTATCTGTTCACTCTCTTCCTCGTTTGTCCCTGTCATACCTTATGCTGAATTGTTTCTTTATGCCATACGTTTTGCTGTCACCAACAGATTGTTGAACTCAGTGCCTACCCTAGAGTCCTGATCCAGTGTAAGCAGTTACAAAGAACCAGCCAAGGTCATCAGCAAGGAGGTGCTGCAGCAGCAACACACAATACCCAGAGGCTGAGAAGGCCAAAGCCATGAGCTAAACTAGCTTAAGCACCCTGGAAACAAGGGCTGTTAAGTGTCTGAGATACTCATAAAACATTACCTGCATATTCAGTCTACTCACAATAGGAAGTCCCAAGCCATGGACTAAATTGGTATTAGCAACTTGCCTGCAGGACTAAACCCATTTCCAGAATTCTGTATTTAAACCCAAGCCTCAAAATTAGATACAACACCCCCCCTGCAAGGGTTGTTGAAGCGGCTGTCCACTTTACAATACATCCCTTAAGCGAACCTCCCTTTCCTCTAATAGTACTTTGGTGGGGCCCCTCCCTTAGGACAGAACTATTTATTGTATTGAGCTGGGGGCTGCTCATTAAAGGAGAGACTCACACCAAAGGACTATTCAAGGGAACACAATTGAAAAATACATATTTTAAAGAGTATAACACATTTAAGGTTCCAAAGAGCGGATACTAATTTAGTTGATGAATTGAACCTGCTTTTAAGTAGCCCCAAGCAGCAAACGTTAATTAATAACTGCGGCCACAGTGCTGTATTAAATTAGACCATACTCTCCTTGGTGACACCTAAATTAAAAAGAACATCTCGGCTTCTGGGGATAAATGGACATATCACATTTGCCAGTAACATACTAAAGATAATTTACTAAATTGCAAAAACGCAACCCTTTAAAACCTTTCTATTTTCTCAAATGCAACCATTGATCCATCCTGTACATGTACTGATGTATGATCACAATCCTGTTCTAGAATCAGTCTCAGCCTACTGTTGCAGGACTGCGGGTACAACTGTAAATACGGATGGTGAAAGTGTAAATACGGATAGTGAAAGTAGTAAAAAAAAAAAAAAAAAAGTCTAGCTTACTATCACTTTAGAACCACACCCTATATCAAATTATACCTTTTTTTTTTTACTTTGGTCCTAAATGAAATGCAGCTCAATGCTAAAAGCTATTAAAAGTATAGAAGGTCTTCTAATTACTTTTATAAATACCTGTAAAAATAGTCTTTGGTGGGGAGAAAGTGGCTCTATGGCTGTTTATGTTGATGTTCCCTGTCCCAAACGCCTCTATCCATGGAATCTCATTTAAATATCACATTCTACAAAACATAATTTCATTTTGCAAGTAGAAGTCGAGGTACACTCATATGCCCAGTTGCCATACACCTAGGATCACTTCTAACGAGCTCCTCCAATCAGAAGATCCACCACCCTCAGATATCGCCATACTAAGGTGCCAATTCATGAGACACCTATAAAAATAGGTGTATTTGCACAAAATAGGTGCATGACATCACAATATGGTAAATGCGCTTTGGAGTTGATTGTTGCACGTGTGACATTACCCTTACTGCCCTTTCTGTATTTGGTTGCAGGACATGCTACTCATATGCAGGGGCTGTTTTAGCCGTGGCTTACAATGGCTAAACAAAAAAAATAAAAAAACAATTATGCTAACTTCATTCGTCAGTAACCAATATGTACTCAGTGAAAAAAGTTCACCTACTAACACAATGTCACAGTTGGAAACTATGTTCCACAATGGAATGTACAATAGAATCCACAAAGGCAAAACACAGCTACATATGAGAAGCATCTCCAACCAAGCACTGCTTATCACTTGCAGCCAAAATCAAATAAGAGAGAATCCCACTTTACAAGAGTAGGTCAGTCACATAAGGTATTTAAAGTAACTTATTCATAGAATTTGACATTCTGTATTTATTTATTCATTGCTTCATGCCAATTGTATCAGTTTAATGTATGAGCAGCATTTGCATTTATACTGATAAACCTTTGAAAAACGTGCAGTAAAAGACAGAGGATGGAAGACCAGATGTAACAGCGCGCTGCATAATCTTATATATGCCCGATCAAAGTAACGCTAAATCTGATAGACAAGACAGCAGAATCAATAGGAAGCTGGATAATGGAAAGCAAGCTTAGATGTCCAGTGTGTTTACTTATCTCTTCACCCAATAACTTAATATGTTTAACTTTTGCAATAGTTATTTAAAGGCGTATTGGGTTTTAGTCAAGATATGTCCATTTTATAAGACTAACATAATAAAATAGCACATTACATGGAAGAACTCTATCATATTGAGCTGAAAGTGAATTGGTCCATGAAAAATAATTGAACCTCTAGTATAATAAGAAGAAAGCATCTATTCTCCTTGTATGCATTGCAGAATACACTGGACAATAACTTTATAAACTGCGATATCAAGGAAACTCAGTAGAATGGTACTCACAACATCAATAAAGACTTTGGCCAGTTATTGCAATAAAAAGACCATACTGTAGCCATTTTAAGGCTGGAGTGACACATGACAGTAATTCAGTGGAGATCATTTCTGCTTATAAAAGCACAACACAACAGCTGAAACACTCCAGTGTGACATTATCCGAAGATGTACATCTTACAACAAGATCCCAATCAACAAATCATAGTACTATAAGGCAAGATGGAAGCACAAATTGAATTATGTTTGTAAACTAGCCTACTTTAAGTCAAATAAACAAACAAACATATAGTTCATTCCATGTCAGGTCTACGAAAAAAAAATTAATTAATAGAGGATGTCAAAACAACTATTTCTGCCAAACATCTCGAATGTCTGACAATTAGTTGATTAAATATTGATTTTTCAATTAATTAAATAATTTACTAATCACGACTTCTTTATCCAGTTCATTTAAAGTATCGCGGGTGTTTATTAAGGAATCGCCACAAAATTTGGACCCCTAAGGTCCCGAATCCAAAATTCCAAACCAAATTACTTTATCTGCCTCATGTTTTGCGTTACGGCAAAAACGCAGGTTTTTCGAGTAGAATTAAAAGCGCTAGGTTCAATTGACATTAGGGATCCCATTTTATTGGGGGTGTTTACAAAAGGTATAAATTACTATCCCAAAAAAATCAGCAGGGTACTCTGTTTCATAGTGGAGAAAAAAAATAATTAAGTTGATGTTTGATTACTGTTGTACCACATACATAATTTACACACTGTTTAAAAACCATACCAAAAAAATAAACTAAACTGAGGCAATTGCATAAAACTCCTATACAGGAAATGAAACAAACAGAAACTGACGGGAAGGGGATTCCCTTTAGAGAGACCAAAACTGAAACTTTGCAGATAAAGAGAGAGGGAGACACAGAAAGAGTCAATCATGGCAGCTGCTCATTTGGTAGTCTTTTACATACGGACTGCCATATTACTATTTACTCAAAAACCATTGGATTACATAGCTGGGACCACTTGACAGATGAAGAAAAAGATCTTTTGATTCTGAGAACTGAAGTTTCAAATGCAGTAACCAATGATCCTGAAACCTCAGTCTGCTACCATCATGAAAAGCTTCTGCTGCTAAGATATGAAGAATTTCAGAAAACATGCTGTAATCCTTTCTTGTCTCACAAAAAGGAGCCAGAAAAAGCTTAAAATTTATGTCACTGAAGTGGACCAAAGAACATGGTGACTGTCAGCTTGTTGTATATTTTAGGCAAGATGATTGTGACACTTCAAACTGTGTGAGCCTGTGCGCTATTAGCGATACTCATGACCATGTAGCTATAACCGTGCATGCCTTCATTACGGTAGTTATGAAACACTTAGCGAAACTATTGTCAAAATTGAAGTATGTTTACTACTTTAGTAATGGTGCTAGTGCACAATACAAGGACTGCAAAAACTTTTTTAACTTATGCTTCCATAAGGATGACTTCAACATTCAAGCAGAATGACATTTTTTGCCACATCTCATGGCAAGAGTCCATGTGATGGCATTGGAGGGACAGTTAAACGTCTAGCCACACGCACCAGTCTACAAGCAGTGGAAACCCATCACATCTTGACACCTTTGTACCTGGGCAAATGAAAATGTACATGGCATAAAGTTTTATTACGTGTCACAAAACGAAATACAAGACTGCAAAACCAAGCTGCATAGCCGTCTAGAAATAGCAAACACTGTGGCAGGAACACGTTCTCATCACAGGTTTCGGCCTATTAGTAATGATGAGCTACACATATATCGATTGTCATCAGACGACATAAAGACAGGAGGAACCAAAGTTAGTGTCACTATGACCACAGTCACAAAAAATGTGGACAAAAGTGATCTGTAACCTGGAACATATATAGCAGCAGTGTATGATAACATCTGGTACATTGGGTATATCATTCAATGTAATGAGGAACAAGATGTGCTGATACACTTCATTAAACGAAACCAATCAACAAATGTGCTGTCCTGGCCTTCAAGAGATAAGTGTTTTGTTCCTTTTATTCACGTCCTCTGTGTAACGGAAGTGCCCACTATCCAAGGAAGTACTGAAAGGCAGTATACACTTTCTGCTGACACTTTAAGGAAAATTACAGACCGTTACAACAAGTTCCAAACAAGGGAAAAATAATGAGATTATTGACTCAACTTCAGTTAAGGACTTAAGTTAAAGGTTTTAAATTTCATGGTTTCTTGTGTTAATTATGTATGCGGTACAACAGTAATCGAACATTAACTTCATTATTTTTTTTGATGATAAACTGGATAAAGAAGCCGCGATTAGTAAATTATTTAATAAATTGAAAAATCAATATTTAATCAACTAATTGTCAGACAGTTGAGATATTTGGCAGAAATAGTTGTTTTGACATCCTCTCTTAACTAAAAAAAATTCTAAAAAATCTGAGATGGGTGGTGGCCATTTCCAGAGACGCCTGAGTATTGGAGGTAGAATGAATGATGTCACTGTGAGGCATTCTGGGCGCTGCTTTCGAGTTCTGGGAGTCACGTTATACGGAGCAGCTTTTTACCTACCCAGCTGTTGAAATAGCGGCGAACTATCTCACACTCCACCGTTGGATTATTTGATCGTACATTTGAGGACACTTTACCAGATGATAAGTACTGTTTTACATCTATTGTCCCATATTGTGTGAGAACTCTATTGCTTATGGGTCATATATAGTTTATACTGCTCATGTTTTATACCTTTGTCCACCGGATTTATATATATTGTTTGAGGACTAGGAGTACTATATCCATCCATTGAGGACTATATGGCCTATGTGTTACAAGTAGTAAACACTGCATTTTACCTTAGATGTTTGTGTATAATTTATTTGATTGACACACCCAGATCTCTAGGTATATAAGAGCGCTTGTCAGTTCCTCATATTTGATTGCTGTCATAAATATTTCTATGTTCATAGGAATTCTAATTATTATTTTATTTGTTTATACATAAATTATGCATCTAAGCGCTTTAAAACATTTAGTAGCTAAATAAAAAAAATACAGAGAAAGTAATATTCTTCTAGGAATACTTATGCTCATGTGTTTTACAGGCCAATTATAAAAAGCACAGTAAAACATATTACACAAGTGTTAGACATGTAACCTCTATGTATTCCCACAGGAAGAAACATGAACATATATATTTATTAGTACAAACTCCAGCTACTTACCTTAAGATGAAGCTTTTGAAGTATGCGGGAAAGCAATCTGGGGAATTTGCTTGCATCCATTCCATTGATAATTGATACTGCTTGCTTAATACTAGGAAAAAACATGCATTTTAAACAGCAACAAAGGCCACAATTTGACATTAATATATAGCAATGACGGGGTATTACAGAGGTGAAAAATATACATTAAATAAGTGATGTGCTTACACTTAGCTAAATATGTCCAGCATGCTATTTTACTTCGCTGGAGCAGGCTGCCATGTAAGGAGCAACATACTTATTTTACTAAGGCTAGGTATACACTACAGCAGTGATGGCTGACCTGTGACACTCCAGGTGTTGTGAAACTACAAGCCCCAGCATACTATGCCAGTAGATAGCTGGCAAAGCATGCTGGGGCTTGTAGTTTCACAGGTTAGCCATCACTGCACTACATTATTTTCAGCAGATCTGAAGATAAATCAGTGCAGTAAAACGTGTATAGTGAGTACACATGAATCGGCATGCTGATCAGGACATTTTTTTCTTTTAATCAGTCTTTGGTAAAATTGGTATAGATAACACATCGGGAGAAAATTTCTGTAGTGTATAGACAGCCTAAGCAGTCAGAGATTGCCTGACAGCTTGGCAGGCTTATGTGCAAAAATGTACTGTGTGGATTGGTTAATTCATACACTGGACAGAACCAATAATGTCATTAAAGTATTTCAAATGCCTGCAGAATCAGCATTTTTTTTTACCCCTGTGAGATCCAATCAGGTCTCTGCCTTAGAGATGTGGGAGGAGCTTCTGTCATCTGTAATGGAGTGGGGAGATCATAGCCGGATTAAGGGGGGGGGGGGGGGGCACAGGGGGCGTGCCCCGGGCCCCCCGCCGCCGCGCGCATAACTTCTACTGATTTTTTTTTACTCTTTTTTTTTTTTAATGGCGGCGGCGGGATGGCGGCGGCGGAATGGGGGGGGGGTTTCGGGGCTCCCTTCGTTGGTGGGGGGGAGCCGGGTAGTAAAAAAAAAAAAAAAAGATACACTACTCACCTCACCGCGGCGCTGGCATCCCTCCTCCTCCCTCCTCTCTGCACTGTTGATACTGAATGACAGGCGTGACGTCATCAAGTCACACCTGTCATTCAGTGAGAAACAGCGCGGAGAGGACCGGGAAAGAAAAAAGAAGACAGAAGAGAGGAGAAGAATGAAGCTAACAGAAAGGTAAGTAAAAATAAAAGGGAATAACGCAGAAAGGCACTATGGAGGAAAAAGGAAAGGAGAGGCACAGTATGGAGGAAAAAGGAAAGGAGAGGCACAGTATGGAGGTAAAAGGAAAGAAGAGAGGCACAGTATGGAGGTAAAAGGGGGAGAAGAGAGGCACAGTATGGAGGTAAAAGGAAAGAAGAGAGGCATAGTATGGAGGTAAAAGGGGGAGAAGAGAGGCACAGTATGGAGAAAAAAGGAAAGAAGAGAGGCACACTATGGAGGAAAAAGGAAAGAAGAGGCACACTATGGAGGAAAAAGGGGGAGAAGAGAGGCACACTATGGGGGAAAAAGGGGGAGAAGAGAAGCACAGTAAGGAAAAAGGGGGAGAGGCACAGCATGAGAAAAAAAGGGGGAGAAAAAGGGGGGGGGGAGAGACACAATAGTGGGGACAATTAATTTAAGATGGGGTGGTTTGGGGAGAATGAGGTCCCTTTATTAAATGTGCCTATGAATTATTTAATGGCAGTGACGGTTGCGGGAAATAGGTAATGTAAATACTATTAATTTATTGCTGGGGCTGTTTGTAGGGAGGGAAATAGGTTTATTTATTAAATGTGAATACTATTATTTTAATGCTGGGGCTGGAGGAAGGCCTAATTATTAATCATGGGTGGTACTGATTTAACGCCGGGGGTGGCTGTAATTTTCTAAATGTACCCATTTTTTTTCTCCAAATAGGGCCCCTAACATTCCAGGATCCAGACAAGCCGCAACTAAAGAAACCTGCAGCACAGGTGGTGAAAGTGAGAAGAACAGGTAGGAGAGAGCAGCAAAGTCTGTGAAATGTTGTGATTCTAGTGGGACAATCCCAATTTTTGGTGACCGTTCAATGGTGTACACAACAATGCAGTTTTTTTGGCTGTAGGAGGGTGGCCTGGCCACGCCCAGTGATGCATTATCAATGGTATTTTAATTTGTGGTATAATTGCTAGTTTTAATGTGCATTATAAATTTTATTTTTAAAGTGCGGTATCATTGCTAGTTTTAGTGTACATTATCAATGGTATTTTTAATGTGTGATATCATTGCTAGTTTTAATGTGTGGTGTCAATACCCATTTTAACGTGGTGTTTTGATGATTGTTTTAATGTACAGTATTTTAGTTTGTGGAAGCAATGATTTTTCTTATGCAGACAACCTAAGCGAGCCCTATGGGAGAGCTGTAAGTGTCATACTGTGGGCTGTAGGTGATGTAATGCAGGATGTGTCACTATGCCCTTAATTTTAGATCTTAGGGGCCCCCCTGTCTTAAGTGCCCCGGGCCCCCCGAAGCCTTAATCCAGCTCTGGGGGAGATTATTATTTACTAATGATCTGCACTGGATCTTAAGGGTAATACTGAGCAAGGTATTTTACCTGTATGGTTCATATCTAAACATGTACATTTTGAGGTTTATCTGTTCTATAACTTTATATACATCAAATAGAAATGCACACTTACAAAACAACGTGATTTGTTTCAATCTGGATTGAGTGATATAAGGACAAGATTGTATACCTATTTTTGTTTACTTTATTTTGTATAAATGTTTTGTAAAACTTGTGGTCATTCTGCACAGACAGAATAATTTATCTGCATGTTTTCATAGATCTTCATGAATGGGAGCTGTTTAGCTCTTAGAAGACAGGTCCCAGTGAGAATAATGAAGAAATGCATCTATTTTTTACTTTACAGATAACACATACAAGAATACAAATTATTTCAATTAATGCTAAACTAAACTAAACTGAAATGTAATACCCTTATTGCACCTTTCCTTACACACTCTGATCATCGGAGAGTAAAAATGGCAACAAAAAATACTAACTTACAAGACCAAGAGAGTATTTATAAAGAGTGAGAATTGAGTTCAGTATATAAAGCAGGGGGTCGGCAATGCCAGACGTGGCACGCGGACCCCTTCTGTCTGGCAGCAGCCAATGACGTCTTGCGCAGAAGGACGGGGGCAACTATGTGGCATACTATGAATAGGGCTAGGGACAACTACGTAACATACTATGAATATGGGGGAACAACTACGTAGCATACTATGAATACGGGGTGACAACCATGTGGCATATTATAATTGGGGGAGCGCAACTGGTGGTAAAATATGAATTGTGGGCACAATTATGAGACATAATATTAATGTGGGGCATTACTATGTGGCATAATTTGAACTGGGGCACTACTGTGTGCCATAACATGATCGTTTATCTGTACATCGCTGCAGAATCAATGGCACTATATAAATAAATGGTGATGATGATATTAGCATCATAAAATAAGACATTATATATATTATATATACATACACACACACGCACGCACGCCAACTGGCACACCTGAGCTTTACTAGATTTTAGCAAGCACACTAATTAGAAAAAGGTTGCCAACCCCTAAAATAGAGTATGAGGAACATACAGCGGTTTACAGGGGTGTCAAGTTCAGAGCCGTAGCATGACACATAGAAATTAAACATGTTACATAGATGAACTGTCCTGACTCCCAGGGAAAATCCCAGTTTTCTGATTTGTCAATATTTAAAACTGCAGTTTTTAATACGTTTTCTTATTATGTACGGTGTAAAAGTTAGAAGGCTTTAAAGATGAGCATTTAAATGAGATTAACCTATTCGACATCAAAGTCTTTCTGCAAATTATTGTCACATTTGCACAGGTAGCTTATATAACAGTATTTGAGCAAATAAATGTCAGGGTTATTGCACTGCAGGAACTAAGGTGCTGCACACCAGCTGTGGCCCCTCCTCAGTGTGACAGCACACTCACACATAACCACCATCATTCCTGCCTCTACTACCTCGCACTCTCCTTGACTATCGCTGTCGCCATGGTAACAACCTCGCTCTAGCACCGGTTCGCGCCGATGAGGGTTCAATCTAGTGGTTGCTCAGTGTACGTCATGTGACACCTGCAGGAGCAGTCAGCTGACCACACGCTTCCTAGTTTTCTACGGTGGCTCGCGCGCTTCAAAATGTGCCAAAGCCGTTTTATCGAGTTCTCTAGTTATAGTTTGATGAACACATTTCTATCTGGTTTTCGTTAGAGCTGTATTAGGCAATATGTGATTCTGAGACATTGTGGAACTATAGCTCTGTTCAGGGTATAACAACTGGAGAATACAGAACATTCCCTTTCCTATATATTTCCCTACACACTCGTCGTTATATTATCTACGTCATTTTCTTCCTAAAAAGTACAGACTAATTTGCTGATAATTGTCCCCAATCAGTTATTGTCGCTATTTGTCCAATTCTTGCAGGACAGCTCCTCTCATTCTATATATGAAGGCTGTAATCCCATTATCTGTTCTTTTATTATGTTTATTTTGTGTTAATTATTGAAGAATATTTAAAGTGCAAAAAAAGATGATTTCGAATAAAGTTTTGTAAATAAATCATGACAGGGATTGAAGTTTTGCCAAATAGCAGAGTTTCTGGAAATTATTTTAAAATGTTGACACCTATGTAAACACACATGCGGTCACGTATGACGTGCAAAATTAGCTATGTTGTTTCATGATTTGCAGAAGTGCGCCTAGGTTTCCTCCATTGTGTATATGTTTGTGGTGCAAAATGATGGCACTTGCAGAGGAGCAGAAGTTTTAATGGGAGGTGTTGGAGTGAAAAGTATGGTGTAAGCACACTGGTGCACCTAGGTTCGTAAAGTAATTAAGAAACTTTATTGAAATGAGATAAAGGGGTGTAATTTTAGGGGAGATCCTTGCTGTGAAGCCCGAGCTGTCATATATGAACGACACCTGAAAATGGTGGTTGTTTCAAAGTCCTGCTTATACCATACTTGACAAGCTTCTTCGAGCCCCGCCCCCATACACCCACCTGCCCCCCTGACCTCCTGGCACACGAGCTGCCAATGTTGGCAACTATGGCTTATAGTAGTGCTGGAAACAGATTGAGAATGATAGCCTCACTATCTGCGCTGTGCCTGGGACCCATTTGACTTGTTTCCTTGGCACCTGATTGTTACATATTGAGGCAGAGGAGCTGGTACAAATGGATAGCTTTGGAAAGTAACTTAGTTTATAAAACCAACTGAATAAAGTCACCCTTTTCCTGGCAAAAAATGTGCCCCAACAACCTCATCTCTATTCCAGATTTTATAGAGCAATATTGCAGTTTACTAACTCTCACGAACACGCTCCCAGCTGAGGTGACTTTGGGTTGTTTGCAATATGAGGTTGCACACGATTCCAGCCTGCAGTCTCTCTCCACCTATCACACAGGTTATAGACCTACTGAATCGCCCCCAAACAGCGCTCACACTCCCAGAGACTTCAGGTTTGCCACCACCTATTGAATACGGGCAATAGGACCCCAATATACTGTCCCACACTGGCACACAAGGCTTCTGGCTACCCAAGACTAGCAAGACCCACACCAGCACGCACAGGGTTAACTCTTCACACCTCCAGACTGTTACACAAATGTAAATGCAAGCACACAGAGTTTGTTGATCAAATGTATCAACAAATCACACATGGGGTTAACTTGGTCGAGCTATTTTTTCTTAACAGGCTAATGGATCGAGTATCAAGGACGCAACATATTAAATTATAAATTTAATATACAAAAGTACAGGGCATACAGATATAAATGTGAATTGATTTCCCAAAAAGTCTGCAAATTTTCTGTGTCTCGTCTTAGCATTTTAAAGACCTGTCCCTGCCCTCAATCAGATTCTAGTTATCATTTATTTAGTACATTATACAAAATGACAGCTAGAATCTGATTGGTTGCTATAGGCAACATCTCCACTTTTTCAAACCTGCAGTTTAGTAAATATACTCCCTAATCCTCAATCATCCACTATCTCTAACCCCCTTTCATCATTATCATCGTTCTTTACTAATACCTTCATCCTCATAAAATCCACCTAACCTTACTTACTCGGCCACTGTGGTGCTCCAGAAGGTACATTAATTTTGCATTAATAAATAACTGATAATATTAATCTATTACTAGCTGCCATGTCAGCTACCATTAGATCACTAATAAAAGTGGTCTATTGCTGCAGATATGGGCAGGGGGACATTTTTAATGACAGGGACACGGGTTAATAATAGAGAAATGGTGGGCAAAGCTCAAGACTGGACTAAGTACTTGCCACAATGGACTAACAAGGACCTGGACTCCTGGAGGCAATGCTATTTGGTTATTTTATAATATGTAACTTCCTGGGGATTGGCATGTCATAAACAAAGAGCTGGGGATAATGTGCTGAAGTCCAGGAGCTAATTGCTCTTGGCCTACCTAAGACTAGGGGTGTGCACCGGGCACTTTTAGTGTTTTGGGTTTTCGGTTCTGATTAGCTTGAGGTTTGGGTTCTGATTTGTTTTGCCAAAACACCTGACAAAAGGTTTTGGTTCTGATTTAGGGTTTTGGGTTCTGATTTATTTTTAAAAAAGCATAAAAAGCGCTAAAATCCATTTTTTTTTTTTTTTTTACACTCCTACACTATTATTAACCTCAATAATATTCAATAACAATCATTTCCACTAATTTCCAGTCTATTCTGAACACCTCACAATATTCTTTTTAGTCCAAAACGTTGCACCGAGGTAGCTTTCTGGACTGCGTAGAGGAGTGGGCCCGGTACCCAATTTGGTACCGGGGCCACAATTTATCACCCTCAACTGGTCTGAATTCCACTGCACAGCTGCCTGCTCCTACATCCTCTGCAGCATATACAGGGTGTAGTTCTAGCGCGTCAATACCTCTTGTTTTTGACGATGACAGGTCATTTTCATTAACTTTGGATTTGCCCCCAACACTGAATGTAGTTTAATATCTGATACGCATCTATCTGAACTGTGTAGTGGAGTGGCCCCGGTACACAATTTGGTACCGGGGCCACAATATATCACCCTCAATGGGTCTGAATTCCACTGCACAGCTGCCTGCTCCTACATCCTCTGCAGCATATACAGGGTGTAGTTCGAGCGCGTCAATACTTCTTGTTTTTGACGGTGACAGGTCATTTTCATTAATTTTGGATTTGCCCCCAACACTGAATGTAGTTGATACGCATCTATCTGGACTGCGTAGTGGAGTGGCCCCGGTACCCAAGTTGGTACCGGGGCAACAATATATCATCAAAGCGTACGAAGGGCTTCAACCACAAGAGCTACATGCTTGGTGGAATCGCAATGGTTTACCAGCTCCTCCCTCACTTTCTCTTGTAATATAGATTGCAGTACCTATTCTCTTGCACTGCTTAAAAATTGAACATAGTAAATGTAATATAGATTGCAGTACCTATTCTCTGGAACTGCTTAAAAATTGAACGTAGTAAATGTAATATAGATTGCAGTACCTATTCTCTGGAACTGCTTAAAAAATCAACGTAGTAAATGTAATATAGATTGCAATTCCTATTCTCTGGAACTGCTTAAAAATTTAACGTATTAAATGTAATATAGATTGCAGTACCTATTCTCTGGAACTGCTTAAAGAATGAACTTAGTAAATGTAATATAGATTGCAGTACCTATTATCTGGAACTGCTTAAAAATTGAATGCATTAATTGTAATATAGATTGCAGTACCTATTCTCTGGAACTGCTTAAAGAATAAACGTAGTAATTGTAATATAGATTGCAGTACCTATTCTCTTGCACTGCTTAAAAATTGAACGTAGTAAATGTAATATAGATTGCAGTATCTATTCTCTGGAACTGCTTAAAAAATCAACGTAGTAAATGTAATATAAATTGCAGTACCTATTCTCTTGCACTGCTTAAAAATTGAACGTAGTAAATGTAATATAGATTGCAGTAACTATTCTCTGGAACTGCTTAAAAAATTGAACGTAGTAAATGTAATATAGATTGCAGTACCTATTCTCTGGAACTGCTTAAAAAATCAACGTAGTAAATGTAATATAGATTGCAGTACCTATTCTCCTGCACTGCTTAAAAATTGAACGTAGTAAATGTAATATAGATTGCAGTACCTATTCTCTGGAACTGCTTAAAAAATCAATGTAGTAAATGTAATATAGATTGCAGTACCTATTCTCTTGCACTGCTTAAAAATTGAACGTAGTAAATGTAATATAGATTGCAGTACCTATTCTCTGGAACTGCTTAAAAATTGAACGTATTAAATGTAATATAGATTGCAGTACCTATTCTTTAGAACTGCTTAAATTTTTTTTTTTTTTGTAATTTTGTATCATTTTTAAAATACATTCTTTTAGTAATTTTTAAGAGATTTTAATAATTATAAAATTTGTATGGACTTAGCACAACAAAGCACAGGACTAAAGCAACACTGGACTCAGCAGGACAGACACTGGCCAAAGCACCACTGGACTCATCAGGACAGAGCACAGGACAAAAGCACCACTGGACTCAGCAGGACAGAGCACAGGACAAAAGCACCACTGGACTCAGCAAGGACAGAGCACTGGACACAGGCATAAAGCACCACTAGACTCAGCAAGGACAGTGCACTGATAACGCAGGAGCACCACTACCCTACACACCCTCCCTCTTCCCTGATGTCAGGCGAAATGAAGATGGCGGCCGCAAGGTGAGTATTTATGACATCCGAGTATCGCTCGATCCGACACGAGACTTGGATGTCATAGCCTCGTTTCGGATTCCTTTGGCGGCCGGAAGTACCCGAACAGTGCTCGGATCCCGTCGGATCCGCACTGTTCGGGTGGGCTCGGATTAGCGGAATCCGAGCCCGCTCATCCTTACCTAAGACTAGTCAAGCAGAACGAGAATCACAAAGCCATTCATACTAGCACAGACTAAACAGCTGTGGATTACATTTAGAGAACCCGGAGGCAAATACCGCAGAGCATTAATGAAACATTACATGAACCTTCCATGCTAAACTCTGAACACCAATGTACCCACTGTATGGCCCTGGGCATTGCTATGGTAAAGGTGGATGTATAACTTTCATCATCATATATAACGAAGTAATGTTCAGACCTTGGATACCTTTTTTACCTAAATTGATTTATTTAAGATAAAACCATACATACTGTTGAAGTTGTATAATTGAATGAATGAAAGTATATTGGTTTAATATTGGTTTGCCATGCGTATTGCGAAGCGTACGCCACGTGTTACGTGGCGTGGTGCGTTCGCACGGTAAAATACGCACGCACACACTCGCATTACAACAGTTAGTTATTTATATAATTTCATATTGGTTCTGTTACACCGTAATTCAGGAGCAGATAGTATTCGGTTTATTATTAGTCTATATATATATATATATATATATATAGTGATTATATGTACATTGTAGTGTTATTAAAGGTTTAGGTAATAGGAAAGGTGTCATGCCTGATATCATATTGAAGCCCTAATCATCGGCAGCTGTCCGGTGCAGTCGGCGAAGAGATCGCACATTGCATACTTTAGTTATTGATATTAGAGAGTAAACCTGTGTATGATACTGGCTATGAAAAGGAGCAGACCCACTGGAGAGAAGACCCCCACCTTTGGATTCCTTAGATTGAATCAACCTATTACCTGTCTGGCCTGGACCCACCCAACGTCTGGACCTATAGAAACAATCTACGTCATCTCTATTGTTCACAATGAAACACTGACTGTATATATATTAGCTGCATCTCACTGGGGCCTCAGTCAACTCTGACACAGTATTCTAAACAGAATATTGTCCATCGGGTCCCGTGGGTGCGCAGCGTGCGCAAGCGATTGCATTTTGTATGTATTTATCTTTTGGTATTGGCTAGGCTGTACTGTACTTTATCATAATATAATAATGTATTGAAATGTTGACTATTTACATCTGCTAAAATAAATGACTTTGTGCTTTGGACACACATTCAATTGATTGGGCAATGCTTATTTTAAAACGATAGAATTACTTTAATAATTTGGGGGCTCGTGAGTTAGGAGTTACGTTGCCGGCAGGTATGCAACGCTTACGATATTCGGTTCCTCAACAAAGGGTGGATTGATGGACGCGTCGCATAAAGCAGGAAAGAATGTAATGTGTTCAAGACCTGTGGTTCACTGTGTGTTGCGAAACCGAATGTCCGTTGTTGCATAGACTGAAGGAACGCTAATTAGAATCTAGGGACAAGAAAGAAAAATGTTTCTTTTTATTGTCGTTTTACGTTTTAAAGTGTATTGCATTGCTGTGCGTATGTGTAGTTCCTGCTGTGCGTACGCGAACTTCCAGTAGATTTTCCACGTGGTTGAACAATAGTTTTGATAGTTGTTATATGCATACTGTAAGCACTTGGTAAAGTCTCTGAAAAGATAGTGCCATTGTTTGGGAAAGTTATTTTCTGTACAGAAAACAAAGGTTATGTGTGTGTATGTGAATAAATACATAAAGGCAAAAATATACTGGTAACTATAGGCAACTATAGGTTTTCGCACGTGCACCCAATACTAATCACGACATTCACTGATAAAGGGTATCGTTTGCTGGAAGAGACAGAGCATTGCGGTCTTATCTGTGGTCCGCATAATGAATCATTGAGCTGTGCAAATCGACCGCATGGCAAGGCCGTGATTGAGTATTGGGAGGGCAGTGTGGTACTATTTAAAATTCCTAGCGCTTTAGTTCAGGTGTGTCTGACTGGGCATGTTAAAAAAAGGTGACCTGACAACAAAGGTTCTGTTCTAGGACTGAGCAGGATATAAAGAAACCTTTGTGTGAGTGGTGTTCTGTTCTAATAAGAGCAGGTGATAAAGAGACACCACAGAGTATGCATGGCATACTCGAAGCGAAAATAACAGGTTTTCGCGGCATTCCCAAATATTAATCGCAAAGCTTACCGATAGTTAGTACCCGTAAGCCGTGCGATCGGACCGCATGGTTGATTTAGTGCAGCCGTGATTGCGACTTGGGAGATGTGGGAGGAAATACGCTGCAACCACTGATATTCTTGATTGATATCGGGTGCTGACAGTGGTAAAGTACTCAAACTAGGAAGGGCATTGATATCTTAAGGGGACGTGCCTGTTGAAAACGTCCAGGAATAAAAAAATCTCTAGTAAGTTCTGTTTCAAAGGAGAACAGGTAAAAGTCTTTTTGTGTAGCGTTGAGAAATAGGTTGTTTTCACAATGGATATGAAGCAAACGCTAGAGATAGTTCATGTTGTGCTGCCTAATGTATGGCCGGTTGGTTCGGCAAAATATGTTATGTATAATAAATACGGTGCATATGCTACGGCATATTGCGACAAATGGGTCAAGATGACCCGGGAGTGTGTGAAACCTTTCCCAAACATAGGTACTCTTGACTCAGAGGTGTTAAATAATGTTAGAGATAAAGTGCGGTTGATTAAATCAACAAAAACGAGAATTGAACATGATGACTGTTTAAAATTGTGGCAAATGGAAGGTAACACGTGGCAGAGCAGCGAACGCACAGCGGAAGTGAGTGTAGCGAAAAACACGTGTTCAGCGGAAGTAAGCGTACCGGAAACAAGCATTCCGGAAGTGTGCGTTGCAAAGCGTGGCGAACTGAGCGCAAACACGCCCCCGATAAATTCGGTTGGGGCGGGAAGTACAGCCAATACCAAAAATGTAAAAATGGTAACTAGTAACTTGTATGGTGTTTTAAGTAATGTTAAAAGTAATGTTTCAGGACAAAGAAGAGGAACGGTCCCACCAGCAGGGGCAGCTGCTGAAAGTGGTGAGAATAATGAAAAGGTTAACACAGGGGGAGACATTCATTATACCGCAACAGCAATTACAGCAACTAGGTCAGAACAGAGTGATTTAGTAGGCTTATATCCTATCCGCAGAACAGCAGTTCCCAATGGGAAAGCGGACAGAGATGGTGTAGTTCCCATGAAACAGGTAGCAGTGTATTCTCCATGGACTAAGACGGAACTATTTACAATTATGTCTGATTTCCCTGATCCTAGAAAAGATTTGGCCAAGTGTCAGAAATTTATTAGAAATTTAGGTAATGCACATGAACCTACTAATAAAGATTGGCGAGTGCTGTTTAGAGCTTGTCTTCCTCTCGATACTGATATACAGAAGTTCCTTGAGGGTTGTAGCTTGGAAAAGGATAAACCCTTAACTGAGGATAACAATCAGCATAATATTGGACGTATAATCAAAGAGTTGGCCATATATTTTCCAGTGACTGTGGAATGGGGCAAAATATACAACATCAAACAAAAAGGTAATGAGAATACAACTGATTATTTTTCAAGGGCGCTAGCGGGCATTATTAGGTACACAGGAATATGGTATATAATGGTAAATCCACATTACAGGGAGGTAACTGTTGCAGTACTAATGGACGGCCTCCGGGAGGATCTAAGGACCTGGATACAAACCTCTTTTCCTAATTGGAGAGGTCTCACGGTAACTGATATTAGCATGCTATAGAACATGATAAAAATATATGTAAAAAGGAAAAAGCACAGAGTGATAAGTTAATGATGTTGAGTATCCAGGCATTAGAAAAACTACATCCACAACCTCAGAATTATAAAAACCACTATAAGGGACGAAAGAAACAGAAATCTTTGAAGTGTTTTAACTGTCTTAAAAAGGGACATTTGAGGAAAGATTGCAAAGAAAATATTAGAGCCAAGGCTAAGAAAATGGGACACGAAGCAAAGAGACTTGGCCCATCTAAGGGGGAATCACATAGACACCCACAGAGACGGCGCACACAAGTCTCTGAGACTTCTCAACAGTTTCCTATGCACCTCATAGCCAATGCCTTGGGGGAGAACCATAGTCAACCCTGGAGGTTAGGTCAGACCTGTAGTCCTACAAACAGGTGGGGTTTAAACTGTGGTAAGTAGTAGTGTGCAGGAAACTGATTTCTAAAAGGTAACCTTTGTTGATTTTGTTTGTTCATTTTATATTGTCACATGTTTGTTTCCCTAAATCGCTAGCCGATGGCAAAGAATAGAGATGTTTGTTTTGTTTGCTGTTTTAAGATAACTATCTTGTTTTTCTTCTCACAGGTAAAGGGGACACAAAAGGAGTATAGACTTAGTGATCAAAAGGGGAGATAGAGAAATAGAAGAATCACTCTTGAAAGACAAATTAACAATAGACAATTGAACCACTCTTTTGTTTTAGGCTGCAGTGTCTCATGATAATTTGTTTGGCTGAGAATCATTATCCAACAATGAAGTATGTACATACTTTGCTCCAAAATATCGTTTTATGTATTTCAGAGAAAATATGAGTCACTAAGTGTACATTTTTACATTTCTCTATCATAAGTTAGAAAAGTCCGTTGAAAAGGTATGTAGTCAATGAGATACCGAGTTCTTAATGAACAAATGACGGACAACACTGGATTGCACTGTTAAGACCCCCTAGTCAAGTATGGGGAGGGGTCATAGTTAGCAAATAGCTAAGAAGAACAGTAGAATGAATACAGCCATTTCCCCATAGAGTCAGAGTCCAATCCAGCTGTCATTTTGTTGTAAAAATCTCCCTTTCTACATGTACGTTTCTATTGAAACCTTTGTATTCCCATCATTCATTGCTTTCCTATTTCCCATTCTTTACACAAAAGCTAGTCTCTCTCTCTCTCTCTCTCTCTCTCTCTCCTCTCCCTCTCTCTCCCGCTCTCTCCATCTCACTCTCTCTCTCTCTCTCTCTCTCTCTGCTCTGGTAGAGATACAGACACAGTCTCAACAATGGGGCTAAAACATTTTTTTTTTTTTTTTACATAAGACAAATTCAGAGATACACACACTAGATTGACATGAGTTACAGAAACAGTCAGGGGTTTTGTTTTCATGTGAATAGAAACTGCTGATTTTAAGCAGAAAGGTTCTGTTGTGGAAATACGATTCATGTTTTATAGATTGCATATCTGTTTTGTTTTTTTTGTTTTATGATTCGGGCCTCCTGTACAAAATTGTGCCTTTATATGGATGCACAAAGGGTGGGGAGGACAGGAGGACAGAAGAATGCTAGAGGTTAAGCATACAGATATGCATCTCTGTATAGAACATTGGAGTAGAATTTTTACCACAAGATACGACATAATGTGAAACCCTAGAAAATGTAGAATTTTCATGTTTTATATTTTTTTTTCACTGTTAGACAGGCATGTACTGGATACTGTTATATTTGAAGAAAGTGTTATAGAAAAGATCCCTTTGCCTTTACCACTTAGTCAAGTAGCTGAATATGAGGTACTGAGAATGACATGTGAGTTGGCAGAGGGAAAATCGATTGATATATATTGGTCTTTAGCATTTTTCTAGTCTAGAGGGCGATGTTGAGGTGACTGAGAAATCGTTTTATAGCAATACCAGCACATGATTAGGACACTACATAGAGGACTTTAGACAGTGACACAGTTACCAACTGGAGTAGCTGCTAGTAAGGTCCACACTTACACGCACAACCATACAGGGCTGTCACACCAGGGAGAACATAGCTGTCAAATACACAGCAGGGTTTTATGTGACAGTTAACAAATCTATGTTTTGTTTTGTTTTTCATTGTATTGTTTTAGTTTTAAAATGTGAACACACACACACATACACGCATACACATATTGGTTAATATAAGAAGATTTGTGTTACTCGAGGGATAAACTGTCTGGAAGGTGAAGAGATGTGGTGAGGAGTCTGGTGGACTCTGGAGAGATGGACAAGGTAGACCAATAGAGCCATCCCATATCCCTCCTGCTAATGGGTTTTCCTCCAGGTAAAACAAATACACGTCATCCAATTACCACCATGCAAGATCCTCAAGTATACACTGGTGTACCAATGAAATATGTCTGGGTAGAGGTGTATTGAAATGTGTCTAATGTATTACTGTATCATACTCAAAGCTTTTGTTCTTTAATGTGATAGTCCTAGAGTTATAATAGATGATAGGGGTATTCATGTTATTGATAATAGATGTATAATGTATGAGTAGTGGTAACAAATCACATACTTTCAGTTAGCCATAAACCAGTGTGAACATAAAGTAGCGGTACTCGGTAGAATGAATTGAATAGAATAAGAGTTGGAACTTGATTGAAGTGCCACTAGTCCTTTCCCGCTACCAAAAGATCACCCCTGGGCAGACTCCTAACCTGTCAGTTTTTGAAATGTTCTTGACCCCTCGTGAGATGAGATTGTAACTGGGAGGCTAGGTTAGACCTTGAGTGAAGGTAAATAGTGAGACAGTAACCAAGAACGTCCAAAACACTGTTTCCTGAAAGGTCACACTAACTGTCAGGATGTTGGATCGGGAGAGTAAGTTGTGGAGCAGAAATCTCTTAAGCTTAGGTTATTTGCCAGACAGGTACCAGGTGTTGGCTACCAGCCTCACGGCTTCAAGGGTAGCAGAGACACACTGGTGCCCATACCACCCACTGCAGAGGTGCCAACACTCAGAGAAGGGTCCAAGGGCACTCATGAGTTTGTACTGGAAGGCCTCAAATGCAGTTAGTAGCAACTGAGCCAAAGGCTAAGACTGTTGTCCAGCATGAAGTTGTAGTTTTTCCTCTTTTGTGTTCACACATTTCACTCTCTTCCAGGGACGGTTAATTCTTTTGATTATTAGCAGGTGACAGAGACTGGTTCAGGTAATGATAAGGAGGTATTGGGGAGGAAGAAGTTAGTAGCTTAATCAGTCCAGTCAATTACTCTATTCAATTCAGGGGTAAAGGAAAATTTGGAAAGCTTGGAGAAAGTGCGAGGGGCTATTGTCTGAGCAGCATTACGTCCGTAAGTACGGTGACCCCATAGTTAAGAAGAGACACACCCAGCGATGCCAGTCCAGTAATATTCGGACTTGAGCCGGCATCCTTGAGAATGATTATCATTCTTGGGAGGGTAAGGTTTTAGACCAAACAAAGTGCTGGGCGTGCTCACACGTGCCTCAGTGATTATATCAAGTAGGATTAGTTCTCTTTCCACTAAATATTCTTGAGGTACCCGAACTATAGGCGGGAGGTCACTAAGGGAAAAAGTAGGACACCTAGGTCCCTTAGTCTGAAGTCTCCCAATGCTTTGCAAGCCGATCACTGTTAAATCTGAGTATTGAGAGACTGGGAGGAACGAACAGACAATAGCCCGCCCACAAGTGTTGATGAAAAGAACTGGTGACATTATTAGATGTGTGTATATTAACGCAGGCTGAAGGAGATTGCATATGACATTATTGATAGACATAGCATGCTATTGATGAACATGAAGTGTTTAAATGTATTCTGAGCTTAAAGACATGCGTTGGACAGAAGAACCTGTTAAACTTGAAGAACTGTAGTAGAGAATTCTGTATAGCTGATACACGTTCTACTGTACCTTGTACCTTTCCAAACAATGTATTAAGTGTTTTATTGCACCCTTGAAGGGCATACAAAAGGTTATCTCCAAGCTCCAGAAGTGTACGGTTTATAGTAAAAGAAGAAGTCGTTTAGAGGATTAAGACTCTCTCTTATGATAACTTGTTTAGATCTACAAACAGCGTGGTCATACACCAAGGGGGATTTGTATTACATAACAATGAAACGTGGTACTGAGATCCTGCATATAACATCTTTAAGGTGAAAGTTTATTATACTATCAAAGGGTGGACTGTTGAAGTCGTATAATTGGATGAACAAAAGTATATTATTTTAATATTGGTTTGCCGTGCGTATTGCGAAGCGTACGCCACGTGTTACGTGGCATGGTGCGTTCGCACGGTAAAATACGCACGCACACACTCGCATTACAACAGTTAGTTATTTATATAATTTCATATTGGTTCTGTTACACTGTAATTCAGGAGCAGATAGTATTTGGTTTATTATTAGTCTATATATATATATATATATATATATATATAGTGATTATATGTACATTGTAGTGTTATTAAAGGTTTAGGTAATAGGAAAGGTGTCATGCCTGATATCATATTGAAGCCCTAATCATCAGCAGCTGTCCGGTGCAGTCGGCGAAGAGATCGCACATTGCATACTTTAGTTATTAATATTAGAGAGTAAACCTTTGTATGATACTGGCTATGAAAAGGAGCAGACCCCCTGGAGAGAAGACCCCCACCTTTGGATTCCTTAGATTGAATCAACCTATTACCTGTCTGGCCTGGACCCACCCAACGTCTGGACCTATAGAAACAATCTACGTCATCTCTATTGTTCACAATGAAACACTGACTGTATATATATTAGCTGCATCTCAATGGGGCCTCAGTCAACTCTGACACAGTATTTTAAACAGAATATTGTCCATCGGGTCCCGTGGGTGCGCAGCGTGCGCAAGCGATTGCATTTGGTATGTATTTATCTTTTGGTATTGGCTGGGCTGTACTGTACTTTATCATAATATAATAATGTATTGAAATGTTGACTATTTACATCTGCTAAAATAAATTACTTTGTGCTTTGGACACACATTCAATTGATTGGGCAATGCTTATTTTAAAACGATAGAATTACTTTAATAATACATTGACTCAATACACTCACTTGCAATAACACTCATCCAAGTAGATAGGTGGGACTACTTGGCTATTTATACCTGTATGACACACCTTCTTGGACACAAGTGGTGCATTGTACCATGTGTGCCAGATTGCTGGGTAGTGTTCCTCCCCCCAGCTGTTTGGCTTAAGGATAGTGGGATTGGTGGGTGATTTATGTCTTTGCTCAATACCTTTATTTAAAATATTGATAATTACTGTCCTAGAGACTATTATAGTTAAATAGAAAGGAGTACTATGGATATCATTCACTTGAGCATATGAGACAATGGGCACTGCTCTGTGCTCAATACTTAAGAGTTACTACCAGACAAGTTAGGGGGATTTAAATTCTGTACTACTGGCAAGCCAGCAAGAGAAATACAGAAAAAACGGTGACAATGTCAATTGGGACAAATATGAGCGGGAAGTTCTGCATTCTAAGGAAATCTTGATTTCCTAACTTTAACAGTTTGATGTAATTTATAACATTAACTTAGCTCTGTTAATTTTGACAAGTAAAAAAATCAGTTATGCAATATGCTAGTAGGGATGTGCACGGGCGACTTTTGAGGTCTCGTGTTTTGTGTTTTGGATCCGGATTTTCTCGATGTTTTGGGTTCGGATTTGTTTCGCAAAACACCTGCCGAAAGGTTTTGGTTCGGATTTAAGGTTTTGGATTCGGATTTTTTTTGAAAAAAGCATAAAAAGTTAAAAAATCAATTTTTTGGGCTTATTTTCACTACTACGCTATTATTGACCTCAATAACATTCAATAACAAGCATTTCCACTAATTTACTGTGTATTCTGAACACCTCACAATATAGTTCTTAGTCCAAAATGTTGCAACGAGCTATCTTTCTGGACTGCGTAGTGGAGTGGTCCCCACAATATAATAAGAAAACCATCAACTGGTCTTAATCGCACCAAAACATGTACCTGGACTACGTAGAGGAGTGGGTCACCACGATATAAATTAAAAACCCTGAACTTGTATGATTCGCACCAATAATGTACCTGGACTGCGTAGAGGAGTGGGTCACCACAATATATATAATAAGAAAACCATCAACTGGTATGAATCGCACCGAATAATGTACCTGGACTGCGTAGAGGAGTGGGTCACCACAATATAAATTAAAAACCCTGAACTTGTATGATTCGCACCAATAATGTACCTGGACTGCGTAGAGGAGTGGGTCACCACAATATATATAATAAGAAAACCATCAACTTGTATGATTCGCACCAATAACGTACCTGGACTGCGTAGAGGAGTGGGTCACCACAATATAAATTAAAAACCCTGAACTTGTATGATTCGCACCAATAATGTACCTGGACTGCGTAGAGGAGTGGGTCACCACAATATATATAATAAGAAAACCATCAACTTGTATGATTCGCACCAATAACGTACCTGGACTGCGTAGAGGAGTGGGTCACCACAATATAAATTAAAAACCCTGAACTTGTATGATTCGCACCAATAATGTACCTGGACTGCGTAGAGGAGTGGGTCACCACAATATAAATTAAAAACCCTGAACTTGTATGATTCGCACCAATAATGTACCTGGACTGCGTAGAGGAGTGGGTCACCACAATATTATTAAAAAACCCTACACAGGTCTGAATTCCACCCAAAAAGTTTATGGACTGCGTAGTGTAGTGTTCCCCACAATATTATTTAAAATTTTTGCAGCAACAGTCAACGTTGTTTAATATCTGATACACCTCTATCTGGACTGCATAGTGGAGTGGCCCCGGTACCCAATTTGGTATTGGGGCCACAATACCTCCTCCAAACATGGTACAGACCATTCGTCATTGAGATCCCATCAAGTATGTTAAAGACAGACAGGGTCGAAGTGTTATTGGTTGACTTAGTAAACCAAAAAACTGTCCCTGTTGCACATAGTCGTGCAATGAAGACTGACTTTTTCATTTAAAGGCACCATCTTTCAAGTGTAGTGTTTGTAAGTCATATTACACTTTTGGTAAAATTTGTTTATTTTGTCCCTCTTTATGGTAACTACTAATAGAATTAAAGTATTAAATAGAAGCGGCAGTTCCTCTTTATGGGAATTAGTAATAGAATTAAAGTATTAAATAGAGTGGTATAGAGTGGTAGTGTGGTATAGAGTGGTCCCCACAATATAATAATAAAACCCTCAACTGGTCTGAATTCCACCAAACAAGTATCTGGACTGCATAGAGGACTGGCCACTGGGCACCACAATAAAAAATATATAGAAAACCTTCAATAGGTCTGAATTAAACCCAAAAATAGTATCTGGACTGCATAGAGGACTGGCCACTGGCCACCACAATATCATCATCATCATCATCATCATCATTTATTTTATATAGCGCCACTAATTCCGCAGCGCTGTACAGAGAACTCATTCACATCAGTCCCTGCCCCATTGGACAATATAATATATAGAAAACCTTCAACAGGTCAGAATTACACCCAAAAATAGTATCTGGACTGCGTAGAGTAGTGGGCACTGGGCACCACAATAAAATATATAAAAAAACCTTCAACAGGTCTGCATTACACTGCACATACGGCTGCTCCTCCATCCTCTCCATCATATACATGTTGGAGTTTCAGCGTGTGAAAACCTCTTGTTTTTGATAATGTCAGTGCATTTTGAATATTTTTCAATTTGCCCCACACCACTGAATGTACTTTATCTATGATACGCATCTATCTATCTTGACTGCGTAGTGTGGTGGCCCCGGTACACAATTTGGTACCGAGGCCACAATATAATTAAAAAACCCTCCACGGGTCAGAATTCCACCAAAAAAGGGTATGGACTGCGTAGTGTGCCCGGAACACAATTTTTTACAGCGCCAACAATATAATTAAAAAATTGGGCATCAACTGTCACCGTTGTTTAATATCTGATACACCTAAATATGGACTGCACAGTGGAGTGGCCCCGGTAGTAAATTTGGTGCCGGGGCCACAATACCTCCTCCAACTTCCAAGTGTAGTGTTTATAAAGACAGACAGCGTCGAAGTGTTATTAGTTGACTTTCTTAACCCTAAAATTGTCCCTGTTGCAAATATTCGTGTAATGGAGAGTTACTTTTTCATTGAAAGACTCAAGCTTTCAAGTGTAGTGTTTATAAAATATAAACAACAATACAGTAGTTTTAGAGCACGTCAATACCTCTTGTTTTAAATTATGACAGGGCATTTTACTTTTGGTTTAATTTCTTGAATTTGTTTAAATTTGGTTTTACTTTTTGAACATGGCAAACGACTGTTGATTGGTCATATAATGCAAAAAAAAAAGTTCCAAGATGGAATTGTCCTTGGGCCCTCACACCCACCCTTATGTTGTTGAAATTAAAAATTAAATTAGTTTTTTGTATTTTTTAAAATAACTTTTTTTTATTTGTTTAAACACTTGGGAATATTGGGGAAATAACTATGCCCTTAGAAGCACAGAGCACAGGACACAGCACCACTGGACTGAACAGGACACAGCACAGGACCCAGCAGCACTACTGAACTCAGCAGGACAGAGCACAGGACACAGCACCACTGGACTGATACTGCAGAATGTGTGAACTTTGTAATATTGCAGTACCACTGGACTTTTACTGCTGAATGTGTGAACTTGGTAATATTGCAGTACCAATGGGCTTATACTGCAGGATTGGTTGTGCAAATTTTGTGGTAATTAAAAAAAAATTTAATTAGTTTTTGGTATTTTTTTAAATAACTTTTTTTTATTTTTTTAAACACAGGGGAATATTGGGGAAATAACTATGCCCTTAGAAGCACAGAGCACAGGACACAGCACCACTGGACTGAACAGGACACAGCACAGGACCCAGCAGCACCACTGACCTCAGAAGGACAGAGCACAGCACACAGCACCACTGGACTGATACTGCAGAACACAGCACAGCACAGCACAGCACAGAACTAAACAGCACAGCACAGAACTAAACAGCACAGCACAAGATCTACCAGGACAAAGGACCACCTAACACACCCTCCCTCTACCCTGATCAATGCCCGAGTGAAGATGGCGGCGACTAGCGGGGAATTTATAGGATCCGAGTATCGCGAGATCCGACAACGGGATTATGAGTCAGAGCCTCAGTTTCAGATTTGAATTTGGTGCCAATACCCGGATCTGTCTCAGATCCGACTCGGATCGGCAACGTTCGGGTGGGCTCGGATTTCAGAAATCCGAGTGCGCTCATCTCTATATGCTAGTAGAAAAGACACAAAAATGTCAGACTAGAAATATCAACAAATTATTTTATTACAAAATGCACACATCAATCTTGCAATATGCTGCAGTCCCAATAACTGAATACTGAAGCTATAAAAAAATATAAATTATTATCCATTTAAAAAACGTAAACATTGTTAGCACAAAATATAAAACTGGTGTCAAAGTGCAAAAAATACATAAAAATAAATACAATTCTTGAGCTTTGTGACATACTGGTTCTATCAATACTTCGCACGCAAGGCTATAACACATTGAATAATAAAAAGGCAGCCCTATTTTGTAGTCTGATAGTGCTGTTCAAGTGTTCTTTTGCATATATATTTTACAATTACAAGCACTTTATCCAGACTATTAAATATATGTCCTATGATTGAGACCACTACATGAAGCTGGGAAACCATTGAAAAGAAATGATCACAGATAGTATGGGATGTAGGCCACAAGCTGAAGTTTTCATCTGTGGTGTTTTAATTTATTTGGCAATAAGTTTTCTTCCTTTTTAAGAACAGGTTGACAGAACCAATCTTAGTAAACGTAAAGCTGAGAAGTTTAAGGCATGTTGTCCAGGAATGTTTAATTTTTGTTAGATTATTAACACTAAGCTATAATCATACTGGCATTTGCAATGCATTTTTACTGCATCTGAAATACATACCATATGTTTAGAAATGCGCTTAAAAATGAGTGCAACCTGCATTTTATTATATACGCAACTGCAACAAAACAGACAGTTGTTACTTTGTTCAAGGCAAACACATATTTTCACACCTGTTTACATGTGTTTAGATTGTGTAAGAATCACATCTTAAATGCAGAATTTTAACCCCAGTGTATATGTAGCCTAGACACTAAGAAGTTGCTCTCTTTACCCAGACTACTGTTTATCCAGCTCCACCTTATCTTGCTCTTTTTTATATTACATAGCTGGCAATGTTTAAGTTAAGTTTCCAAGGACACTTAAGGGTGAAATTATGTACTCAACATGTTGTACTATCTATGCAAACATAGGACACTACACCTATACCGATCTATCATGACCAAGGGACATGATCAGACTACTAATCTATTCCATTTAAATATGTTCAATAACTTGGTACAAAGAGTAAGAACATATATTGACTATTGCCTACAGTACTAAAGGAATGTTACAGTGCATCATAGACAAAACCGTCCAGAGAGGAAATGCTAAGACCTGGTTCAGCCATTACGGTGGGAGCAGGGTTACTACGGACCAGAGGAAGAGTATTTATAGCATAATTGTTTGTGTGGGTATGAAAATTGGGGAAATTAGAACAAAATTGTCCATGATCCAATCCTCCCAAGTCATGCATTTATTAACCCAGATGCTCAACCAACTTAAAATGAAAACACCCACAAATCTGATAGACCACCTCCCCTTTGCTCCATTTATCCCACCAAAAGAACTCTTCAGGGTATGATATACAGGTTTTGTGCCAGCACTCATATAACGGGTAATCGTCATAAAGACCTAACTTATATTTGGCATGCACCATATTGACTATCTAGAAATAGCCTCTGAACCCACATTTGCATGATACACAAAGGAACTTCACACAGACTTTTTGCTAAGAAAATCAGTCAACTGACTTAATCTGGAATATAAAAAGGCAGCTTGCTTATGATGTCACCAGCCTCTGTCTGTATTCTGTCATAGACCCACTTCCTGTTGCAACGACACTCAGGTCCACACTTCTTGGAGCTGCACTTAGGACAAGGATAGAAACAACCTTGGCAGCTCTCCTCCAGGCAGTCACACAAATCCTGGTTATTACACAGGAGTTTACCACGCTTGTCATATTTCTTTACAGAAACCCTGAGAAAGACATTAAAGTTGGTATTGGTTAATGATACAGATCAGTCAGTTTATAGGCTAATATTATTAACATTGCAGAAAATATATTAAAGCAGACCAAAGGCATTTTTGCAGTTGCTTCTCCTACCCTTTAAAGTAAACAAAACATCAAATTGTTACCATCCACTTAAGCAAAAGGTCTCTACATTTGTGCAGCAATGATGAGAAGCATGAACACAAGCCTTGGTTCAGGACTAGTGTCTGAAGTAGAGATGGCTGCAGTTTAGTTACTGAATGATGTACAAAAAATGTATCGTTTGTTGCTATCATTTAAGTTTCTATGGTAATAGTACCTTATTTTCTTTCAGGCTGATCCTACGATCTCAAATTTTGTCCAATTACATAACTTCTTAATAAGCCAGCTGCTCTACATTGCCACCTATTTTTGATCTATAGGTTGGAACAATAGCGTTTATGATGAAAGGTCCCAGAAGGCCAATTTAATTTACATAGAAATATTTTTGAAATGTTAGTAGTGAGAGTTAAGAGCAAGAACCTGTCAGAGAATGAGGATATAATATGATTTGTCACATTTTGACTACTTGCACAAAATGTATATGTACATTCTATATACTTTAGATTTCTTTTTCTTGCACCTCTTTCTTTTGTACACTGTATTTATAACTACTATATTACTTATTATTACATTAGGAATGTAAATCCATTTACGTGGCTTATTTTGCATTTTTTCACTCTGTACATGCGCGAAACCGAAACATACGCCAAAGAACACAATTCATGTTCCCACGTAAATGACACTTCCCACTGCCTACGTTTTGAAGAGCGGAACGGGGAGGGGAAGCGGCATATGCACATAGTCAATGTACAGTAAGGGTATGCCAAGGTCAAGTGCACGCAGCAGCATCCGATTCAAACTTTGGGCACCACTAAAGTTCGTGTTTTTCCTGTCATTTGCACTAGCTACAGAGCAGGTGTAAGTGCCAAGTGATAGTGATGACGGTCATGTATGCCTGCTAGAACATGTGTTTGCAATCATGAGCAACTATAAAAATGCATTTTATGTACAGTAGACATTAATAACGTCCTGATAAATGTGTTTTATTGAGGGGGGTGAAATAATTTTTTTTTTTTTTCATTAATGACTATTATTATTAACAGGTAGCAATAAATGAATACTTTTTTTTGTGTGCGTTTTACTGAGACTTTATATTGCACATATGTAATGTTCGTATCCTGCAGTGTATTGTCTGTCTCAATGCGGCAAGTACCGTATATGCAGAGCATACCTACACCTATATTCAACAAGAGACATTTCTTCACATCTGCTTATGCTTCAGTATGGATGGATGACCAATTTACATGCATTTTAAAAAAAAAGTACATTATGTTCATTTTACGTGCTTTAATGAATCAGGCCCATAGCCTTTAGGATTTCCAAACTGTTAAATATCAAACAAAAAGTTTAAAAAGTTCAGTTTGTAATTAATATGATTTACATCTTCCCAGACAATATCACCGCTACACAAAAACTTAGTTATTTGCAATATTTCCTTTACAACATGCTGTAATATAATATCTGCAGCCTTGATTTGCTCCAGTGTAAGTTGGGGTTTAGCCCACACGCTCCTGATGTCGCTCTCAGCTCACAGTCATATCCTACGGACTAGGGAACTTATACAGTAGTTCCATAGATCTTGTGGTGCTTGCAGACTTGCAATTTATGAATCCTATTACAATACATTCTGTCTCAGGTTTCAATGACTTCTCCTTATTAGATTTGCAGATTTAGCAATTTATCTATTTGTACTCTTACAAAGCACAATATACCCTGACTTGTTCTTTTATAAATTCATTATGGGACGTTCATTAAAATTAAGCCAATTTGTAGTAGGAAGCCCCATACATCCGCATTGTATTTTTAGCTAAAGCTAGTGATCTTCAGACTATGCTTGTGTTATAGTCATTATACAAAGTGCTTTCATAGATGTTATTGTATTACAGTAGGTTACCTCTAATGTACTTTCCAGTCCTAACATATTTCAGAAGTATTGTTACTGGAGAATTTCTAGAAATTAATAAAAGATAAACAAAACAAATTTATTGTCATAGGCAGTAGCAAGCAGAGACAGCACCACAACTCTTATCAATTGAGAACTGCAAAGGAAAAGTGTTACACTGCATTTGCTATGCACGGCAAGGTACCATCAGACATCGCCTCAAGCATTAGTAACAGCATAGTAACAGCATTGGCAGACACAGGCTAAACAATGGAACACGGAAAACAGGCTACACAAGATGCAGATAAACACCAAAACATGAGACATAAGGCCACAGACTAGCACTAAGGTGAGAACTAAGTCCAGATCCAAATTAGAGCTGGACCTTCGAACAGGCCACAAAATGCCTCAGTAACCTCTAGTATACTATCAAGCCTTATATAGTCCACAAGGATCTGGAAACTCATACCAGGTAGACCCTATTGTCTCGCATATCAGTTTACTCTACTGAAGCCCTCCATGCTATCCAAGTGTTCCAAGGCCAGTAGCAAGGTAAAATGTGGCTAAAGAGCACGTTGAGAGCAGGAACTCAGTTCTTCACTAGTGGTTAGGTGGACAAGTACCTTCCACACCCTTGTGTTATTCCTGCCACATTCTTTTCTGATTTCCTTTGTTGTGTCTGTATTCTTCTTTATGTTTCCTCTGGTGTTGACTCATGCCTGACATGTTTCGGTGTGACCCTTAGATATACATTACTGCATGTTCTGGACTCCTGCACCTTCTCTATCAGACAATTATCTTAATCCTTCTCTTGGTTACTATATTTGTCTTGCTATGTCCATAAGGCTAGAAACACCTCCATTTAGCCAACATACGACTTTGGTCAGATATCGTGTGAGTGTGTATACTTACACGATGATCGAAAGTTGCCCCAAAGTGCCGATCACGTCTCATTTGGTTGGTCATAATGTTTGATTTTTGCTGTTCCGATCAGCTTCTGATCCTGCTGTGTGTATGCACTTTCACGACTTTCGGCTAGAATGGTGAGGAGAGGACCCTACCGCCTGGGCTGTGACAGAGGATGTAATAGGTAATCTACGGACAGCTCAGAGTGTGTTATAGTGATTTATAACAGAGACTATGCGCAATGGAGAGTTTCTGCTGGCTGGAGATGTACTTGTTGCTGCTTCTGATCACTGGGTCATGGCTGCCCAGAGCTCCAAGGACCTGACCTGCCAAGAGATCACTGTGCCTCTGTATAAGGGCATCGGCTACAACTACGTGTAAATGCCCTCCTGATCTCAAATTCATCCTGTGCAGCATGTACCCTCCGATCTACCTGGAGGAATGCAAAAAGCTGCTGTCACCCTCCCGAAGTGTGTGTGAACGAGTCCGTGCAGGCTGTGCTCTCCTTATGTGCCAGTACGGCTTTTGCCTGGCCGGATCAGATGCACTGTGACCACCTTGCGTGCCAGTGTAACGGGCCCATGGTGCAGGTGTCCACTCCTGCACCAGAGGAGAGGACCTTTACAAACTTTCGGATTAGTCCCTGGTTGGTGCTGCCAGTGCAGCCAGGAGCTGATTGAGATCAAAGATAGACGAGCATGATGCCCTCTCATTAATGCCTCCCTTTCTGATTGACTGCAGTTGAGATGCCCATTTAAGTTGCGATGCCCACACTCACCTTCTGGGACAGGCTGCAGCTACCTCTGTATCTCTGTTACTGTGACTGTGAAGCAGGTAAGTAAATGGTCCCTTCCTGTGTGATCGGTGACTGGGTAGAAGGTGAGTGAGTGGTCCTATCCTGTGTGATCGGTGAGTGTGAAGCAGGGGAGTGTGCTGTCCCTTCCCATGTGATTGGTGACTGTGCAATAAGTGAGTAAGTGGTACCTTCATGTGTGATTGGGGAGTGTGTAGTAGGTGAGTGAGTGGTCCCTTCCCATGTGATAGTTGACTGTGCAGCAGGTGAGTGAGTGGTTCCTTCCCGTGTGATCAGTGACTCTGCAGCAGATGAGTGAGTGGTCCCTTCCCGTGTGATCAGTGACTCTGCAGCAGGTAAGTAAATGGTCCCTTCCAGTGTGATGGGTGACTGTGCAGCAGGTGAGTGAGTGGTCCCTTTCCATGTGATCGTTGACTGTGCAGCAGGTAAGTGAGTGGTCCCTTTCCATGTGATCGTTGACTGTGCAGCAGGTAAGTGAGTGGTCCCTTTCCATGTGATCGTTGACTGTGCAGCAGGTAAGTGAGTGGTCCCTTTCCATGTGATCGTTGACTGTGCAGCAGGTAAGTGAGTGGTCCCTTTCCATGTGATCGTTGACTGTGCAGCAGGTGAGTGAGTGGTCCCTTCCTGTGTGATCAATGACTCTGCAGCAGGTGAGTGAATGGTCCCTTCCGTGTGATCAGTGACTCTGCAGCAGGTGAGTGAGTGATCCCTTTCCATGTGATCGTTGACTGTGCAGCAGGTAAGTGAGTGGTCCCTTTCCATGTGATCGTTGACTGTGCAGCAGGTAAGTGAGTGGTCCCTTTCCATGTGATCGTTGACTGTGCAGCAGGTGAGTGAGTGGTCCCTTCCTGTGTGATCAATGACTCTGCAGCAGGTGAGTGAATGGTCCCTTCCGTGTGATCAGTGACTCTGCAGCAGGTGAGTGAGTGATCCCTTCCCATGTGATCGGTGGCTGTGCAGCAGGTGAGTTAATGGTCCCTTCCCGTGTGATCAGTGACTCTGCAGCAGGTGAGTGAGTGGTCCCTTCCGGTGTGATCAGTGACTCTGCAGTAGATGAGTGAGTGGTCCCTTCCCGTGTGATCAGTGACTCTGCAGCAGGTGAGTGAGTGGTCCCTTCCCATGTGATCGTTGACTGTGCAGCAGGTGAGTGAGTGGTCCCTTCCCATGTGATCGTTGACTGTGCAGCAGGTGAGTGAGTGGTCCCTTCCCGTGTGATCAGTGACTCTGCAGCAAGTGAGTGAGTGGTCCCTTCCGTGTGATCAGTGACTCTGCAGCAAGTGAGTGAGTGGTCCCTTTCCATGTGATCGGTGACTGTGCAGCAGGTGAGTGAGTGGTCCCTTCCCGTGTGATCGGTAACTGTGCTGTCATCCCCTTAGACCACATATGGAGAGCACAGATCTGAAGGTAAATCATTCCCGGTACACACTACAGGATTTTGTCCAATAATTGGACAAATCAGCCGTCATCCGACCTTTTGGTCAGATATCGTGTGAGCGTGTATAGTGACACGATGATGTAAAGTCGTCCCAAAGTGCCGATCATCGTTTCATTTGGTTGGTCGTACTGTTTAATATTTTCCGGCCAATCACCTAACGATCATGCAGTGTATATGTACTCATGCTGACGATCTCCGTAGAGTTTACAGAGTCGGGCTCTTTTAAGCCGATGTTAGCACTGAATGTCAGAGTGAATAAATGTAGAGAGTGCTGTAGAAGGAATAATTTATTTGTTCGTTCTGAGACAGAATATTTAGTTTAGAGTCACATATGCTAACGAAATTCATTAGGACATGTGGATTACTGTAACAAGGTGGTTTTAATCATTGTGACAATGTAACAGTACTGAATGAATGAATGAATATTGTGCTGTCATTCTCCGGACTAGAGAACAAGATAAAGGACCAGATGAAGAGCACAGATCTGAAGATAAATCGTGTAAGTGTGTATGCATGAATTGCCAGACTGATCGGAACTTCAGTCGTAGGTATAATCGTTTGAGATAACATGTCGGTCGGAAAAATTCTTCAGTGTGTACCCAGCTTTAGTGTGTACACATGAATCCGTAAACTAATTGGAACTCAGTTTTTTGTAAAATCGTTAGTGACAACAAATTGGTCAAAAGTTTTTGCAGTGTGTACCCACCCTAAATCCTAATCCCTCTCTGTATAGTCTCCAAACCTACCAATCCTGTCCATTTATATTAATTTCTGCCCTGGAATTCCATTCACCCTCAGTTACTGATCAGCAAACCACTACACGATATTAGTTAAAATGTTTGGACTGAATGATACTCTAAATATCTAAATATAAAACAATACACAATAATAGTGATGTAGTTTGTAATGTGCTATCTACATATTTAGACATAATTAGGTCCTCATATTTAGGTGTGATTAACGTTTTCTGTTGCATATTGTACAGTTATACTGAGTGATGTCATTCTGCAAGTGAATGGAACCTCCTAAATGACTACACATGGACAGACAGAGTAAGTACAATAATAATAATAATAATTTTCAGATTTTTTGTAAACTGGAATGTCTATACACAGATGAAGAGCCAGAACACAGAATACAGGCGCTGCATGGTGCATAGTGATATATTATTATTATTATATAGATTGGTTATAGAAACCAACGAAGGTCCTGTCAGCTTGCACATGATATTACATTCTTACTTGCTGGTAGGGTAGTACCCGTTCATCTGAGACATGTAGGCTTTCTTCTTTTGCTTCCGAGTTTCAGGATTGAAATCTGCAACCTGTGGCCCAGGATTTTGAAATGCTAAACATTTCAACTGTCGCTCAATTTGCTGCCAAAACAATAACAATAGTGATATTAAAGTATTATAAATACATACAATGTCCTATGTGTGTGCTTTATTTGATACCTCCCAACTGTCCAGATTTCAGTGGGACAGTACTGATTTTAGGGCTTTGTAATGGGGTATAGCCATGTCCATCATGATATGGCCACACTTCCTGTCCCAATGTCAGTTTTGGAATGTTGGGAGGTATGAAGTATGGATATGCTTTTATGTGACTTGGGCAAAGGAACATTGGTGGGGGGCTTATGGAGTGGGATGAATGTATTAATCCCTGTTTTTCAGTTAACTAGCAATGCAGGTGGGCCAGACCATATGTAAGCTCTTTTGAGCTGGGCCCTTTCTACTCTCTGTCTCACATTTGCACCTCCTTTATCATCCTTGTATGTATTTGTTCTGTTTTATGTGCTATTTGTATTTTGTATGATTTGTAACTCTAACTCTTAAGATTTCTGTCATTTTACAAATAAACAATGATAAAGATTTATTAATATAAGTTCCAATTCCTGGGAAAATTGCCAAGAAAAAAGAAATGTGTTCTGTTCGGATAAGAGTAACTGCTTTCTCAGGGAAATCTTATTGTGTACTGCACATATACTATATTGCTTAGGTTTATATGTAGTGTTTTATGCTATAAATGCCAGTGGATTTATTCTCTGGGAAACTCTCTTTAACTTTTATGTTGAATTTATGCTGGTGTGAATGATCTCCAGTGATTGCTAGATAAACATGGCTCTGGTCATTCTCACTTCTTATAAGCCTCCTGATCTTGATTTCTTCCACAATGTGCTTAGCTGTATCTATGCAGCAGCAAAATGATCCTCCTATTAAAACGTTGGCAGCTATGACAATAGATCACCTACTTTGTTTTATTCTGTTATCTCATACAAGTAAATCTATATGTTGCTGTGGATCTGGCAACAGCTACAGACCCCACCCCCCAGAAGCTTCTCCAGTCTCCACCTTTCATTGGTTGAGGTGGAAGAGCCACGAGAGAAAGGGAAGTCATACTGTAATCACCAGCAGCTTAAGAAACAATTCCCCCCCACATTAGCGCTGCAATAACTCTATTACCGTTATCACAGTAAAATCAACACGGCTTTCTGCTCATGGTTTGGGGAGCTGCAAGCAAAAAGCCAGCATTGAAATTACTGTGACAAAGATATTTAAGTGCACTATTATCGTAATAGTTTGTTACTGTAAAAAGTAACGCGGCCAATTGAATTCCCCCCAAAATGTCAATAACTTCAATTCACTATAACTCAAAGTTGACAGAATGTAATACCTTCTAATGTAACACACACAATGCAGAATGCAGATTTTATAGCAATAGGATACCCTAATTGGATTACATCAAAGGTTACTCTAGGGATCATCATTATAGGTATAATTGTACCCCAACTGTCAGGTTCAATGGCAGCTCGATTAACACCAAGAAACAGCTGTAAAAGAAAAGATCTGAAACTTTCCCTTGGGAAGGCCCTGAGAGATACTTAACCTCATGGGACATACCATGGTGTCTTTCACTATAGCAGTATGTTCAGAGTGCCTCTCATCAGACACTAGACAAGCAGTATTTATACATACACTGGCAGGTGGTCAACAAAATACCCCTTCTCAGAAGTATTGCTACAGCTATCCTACATGGGGCAAATATTTCTGACATGTGACCTCCCTCAGTACCAGCAGTGAGATTTCTACTGCTTTACTTTTGATCTAATATAGCTTCAAATGATCTATTTAACTCTATGACTTGTGAGAGAATAGTGAATAATAGAAGCTGATTGGAAAGGAGGATTTTTATACTTACGATAAATCCTTTTCTCTTAATCCATCTGGGGGACACTGCTACTATGGTGTTGTATGGGGAGAGCTAGGAGTTGGCACTTAAACAGTTAATTATTTGCTTAACCAGACTCTTCCCCTCTTCATCCCCCTGCAACCTCAGTGGAATTATAAAGCCTCAAGGAACGGTAAGACAACCCAGAAAAGTGCAGAAGGGAGGGAACGGAGAGTCCCCCAGATGGACTCAGAGAAAATGATTTCTCATAAGTATAAAAATCCTTCTTTCTCTTTCATCCTATCTGGGAGACACTGCTACCATGGGAACATTCTAAAGCAGTCCCCTAAAGTAGGGGCCGCTCTGATTGCCCGACACGCAAAACACTGCAGCAAAAACTGGCCTCTGAGAACGCAAAAACGTTAAACAGGTAAAACTTAGTAAAGGTGTGGAAAGAGGACCAGGTGGCCACTCCGCAAAGCTGACTTGCTGAAACTCCATTTCATGCAGCCCAAGAAGCACCCACTGAGCTGGTGGAATTGGCGGCAATATGGCTAGGCACAAGCTGATGTATCATGACATAGGCCTGCCTAATGGTGGAATTGATCCACCTGGCCATGGTCTGCTTAATAGCCGGCCATCCCCACTTATAAGCTTGCAACAGCACAAAGAGAGAATCTGTCTTACGAATGTCTGAAGTTCATTTGACATATTTGCGAAGGGCACAAACAACATCCAAGGATTTCTTGTATTGGCGGCCCAAAGATCGGGACTACGATCTCCTGATTCAGGTGAAACCTGAAACCACCTTAGGTTGAAAAGAAGGAACCATCCACTGAACAGCCCTATCATGTGCGACCGGCAAGCGAGGACTCCAAGTTCTGACACTGTACGTGCAGATGCTATGGCCAAGAGAAAAACCACCTTCCACGTGAGAAACCTGAACTCGACTGTGCTCAATGGTTCTAAGGGTACGCTCTGAAACATAGTTAGCAAGAAGTTCAGATCCCAGGGAGCTGTGAGCTGACCATAAGGAGGCTGGATATGCAAGACCCCCTTAAGAAAGGTCTTCACTTCCAGCAATTGTGCAATTTTCTTATGGATATAGAGAGGGCCAATACATGGACTCTCAGAGAGCTGAGTCTAAGACCCGCAGACAAACCATCTTGGAGAAAGGCCAAGTGTCTAGAAAGTCGAAATTCCCCGTGTGGAAAGAACGATGCTCGTACCATCTGATATAGATGCTCCACACTCGGTGATATATACGGGCAGACGCTGACTTTCTAGTTCGCAACATAGTGTCCACTACTCTGGTCGTTAAACCTTTCGTCTGCCAAAGACTGGCTTCAATAGTCACGCCATTAAAGATAGACGATGAAGGTCCGGGAACCGAAACGGGCCCTGTAGTAGCAGGTTGTCACAAAGTGGTAGACACCGCTGTTGCTCACTTGCCAGTCACAGAATGTCTGTGAACCAGACCCGACAAGGTCAATGTGGAGCCACCAGGATTATGGGTAGTCTTTTTTGTTTCACTCATCTAAGTTCTCGGGTCAGCATTGGAATGGGAGGAACAGATATTCCAGCTGGAACTTCCAGCGCATGGTCATTACGTCCACTGCTACCGCCAGAGGATCTGTTTCACAAGCAGAACTTGTCCAACTAACAAGACCCACACCAGCACACACAGGGTTACATCTTCACACCTCCAGACTGTTACACAAATGTAAATACAAGCACGCCCAGCTGGTTAATCAAATGTATCAACAAATCACACACTGGCATTCCAAGGGTTAACCTGGTCGAGCAATCTCTCTTCTAATAGGCTAATGGATTCTTTAGAGTATCAAGTCTGTGTGCAGTATGGAGAATGTACAGCGTGAGGAGGAGAGGAGAGACGTCTGTGTGCAGCGTGGCGAATGTACAGCGTGAGGAGGAGAGGAGAGACATCTGTGTGCAGCATGGCGGGTGTACAGCGTGAGGAGGAGAGGAGAGACGTCTGTATGCAGCATGAAGAATGTACAGCGTGAGGAGAGGAGAGACATCTGTGTGCAGCATGGCGGATGTACAGTGTGAGGAGGAGAGGAGAGACGTCTGTGTGCAGCATGGCGGATGTACAGCGTGAGGAGGAGAGGAGAGACGTCTGTGTGCAGCATGGCAGATGTACAGAGTGAGGAGGAGAGGAGAGACGTCTGTGTGCAGCATGGCACATGTACAGTGTGAGGAGGAGAGGAGAGACGTCTGTGTGCAGCATGGCGGATGTACAGCGTGAGGAGGAGAGGAGAGACGTCTGTGTGCAGCATGGCGAATGTACAGCATGAGGAGGAGAGGAGAGACGTCTGTGTGCAGCATGAAGAATGTACAGCGTGAGGAGGAGAGGAGAGACGTCTGTATGCAGCATGACGGATGTACAGCGTGAGGAGGAGAGGAGAGACGTCTGTGTGCAGCATGGAGAATGTACAGCGTAAGGAGGAGAGGAGAGACGTCTGTGTGCAGCATGGCGGATGTACAGCGTGAGGAGGAGAGGAGAGACATCTGTGTGCAGCATGGCGGATGTACAGCGTGAGGAGGAGAGGAGAGACATCTGTGTGCAGCATGGCAGATGTACAGCGTGATGAGGAGAGGAGAGACATCTGTGTGCAGCATGGCGAATGTACAGCGTGAGGAGGAGAGGAGAGACGTCTGTGTGCAGTATGGCGGATGTACAGAGTGAGGAGGAGAGGAGAGACGTCTGTGTGCAGCATGGCGGATGTACAGCGTGAGGAGGAGAGGAGAGACGTCTGTGTGCAGCATGGCGGATGTACAGCGTGAGGAGGAGGGGAGAGACGTCTGTGTGCAGCATAGCGGATGTACAGCGTGAGGAGGAGAGGAGAGACGTCTGTGTGCAGCATGGCGGATGTACAGTGTGAGGAGAGGAGAGATGTCTGTGTGCAGCATGGCGGATGTACAGCTTGCCTCAGTAGCTGATAACAGGCAGCTACCATTTTCCTGCACTTTTCAGGGACACACCAAGTCCCCACTTTTTGTAGAGTGTCCTCTCTATATGCTGCTCCTTGTTCCCCCAATATGCATTATTCCGTGTTTGTCTTGTTATCAAGCAGCCTAACGGTACCGCTTGCCTCTCTGGCGGATTAGCTGGCTTTTATATATAAGCCTGCAGTGCCCTTTATCCCATTCGTGACTGTGTGCGGTCAAAGTCCTCCTCCCTCTTTACCAGGGCCAGATTAACCCGAAGTCTAACTGGGCTAGGGCCCAGGGGCCTCGGTCATCTGGGGGGTCCACCGCCATTCATCGGGTCAGGGGCGTCCCTGCCCCCGGCTTTCAGCTGTTCAAGGAGAATGACAGGCAGCTAACAGCAAATGTTATGCTGTTAGCTGCCTGCTGTCACTGCAATGCTTCCGCGGTACACATTACTGAGGAGGTCTCTTGAGAGTGAAACTATGAGTCATAGTCTCACTCTCATGAGATCTACAGGGAGTGACGGAAGAACGCCTGCTCCCTGCAGCCTGCAGACAGTGAAGAAAGGACGGATTAGGAATAGGAGGTAAGTGCTCTGGGAATCCTCACGGGGGGGCCCTCACAGCTTCATATTATGCTCTATTATATATAATAGGGGAGGGCTCACAGTACCCTTAGCCCGGTGGCCTCCATTCCCTTAATCCGGCTCTGATCATTACCAGGGAACTTGGTACCATCCTAACAATGGTGACCTGCATCGGGATCACGGCACTCTTTGCCGACTAGCAGCGCCGGTCACCCTCCTGTCACTTCTTATAGTGATCTGTAGTACCAGAGCCATCCGTGCTCTGGCTTTGTAGTAGCCGAGGTCCTGTGAGGAAATGTGTTTCCAATACAGCCCCAGTAAGTACCAGCGCTGAACCTGCACCTAATATTAAGCAGAGAAAGATAAAATAAATGAAAAATAAAAGTAATTTCTCTAAGTCTGTAAGAAAATGTTGCAGAGCAGCACAGAGTAAGTCCACTCAAATTACACTGAGGATGCAGAGAGGAGGAGTCTGTCTGTAGGTTAAACAAATAATTAACGGTTTAAGTGCCAACTGCTAGCTCCCCTCATGCAACCCCGTGGTAGCAGTGTCCCCCAGATAGGATGAAAGAGAAATAAAAGATAGGTACTTGAGGCTAAGATAATGGTTAGGACAGTATTTTATATTATACTCTTATTCAAATGTGCTGTAGACACGATGAACTCATTACTGATAATGTCCCTTCTTGGAGTGTTTTCAGACATATGCTTTTTCTTGTGTAATGACTGTATGTATTGTGGTGTAATTCATGCTGGTAATTCACTCTGGTCATGAAGGGACTGAAAAATCAACCACTTATCTACCTCAAAGATACTCTATGTATAAGCCACATTAGTTTCAATAAGATAGTATTATAAGTTCATGGTTATATCTATGTAATCTATGGATATGGCTCTAAATATAATGTTTAAAATAGTCAACAGTTGTTCTGTGACTGGGGATATGTATATAATAGGCAATGAAAGTCAAACCATTTGTTATCTTAGGATTTATGTTTCACGGGCACAAGTTCACAATATTGTACCAATGAATGATTTGTTCACTTTAGAAATTGATTACAACCAATACAGCTTGGATAAGTGCAAGACAATGGGCTATATAAACTGAAGGTTCGCTCCTAGTTGTATGTCTATTCCTGTATGAACTAGACATCCGTGTATACACACAGTAAAGAAGAATTTGCTTTTTCATCTGAGTCTGCATCTAGAGGTATTATTTTCTGTATCAGACTATACAGCGAGCAATGACTTGGTACTTTACTGTTTGGGGCTAATATGAGGAATCGACTTACCAGCAGACGATAATCCTAAAGCTAATCCCTCCCAAAAGACACAAGACACCTCCTCACATGTGCATTTCTTCTTCTTCCACTTAAAATAATGTCTATTAGAAAAATGATAAATCCACAAGATAGTTACAGTAAGTGAAGTAATGGAACTTCTGTGGCTGGTTAAGTCTAAAAGGGACTTAAAGTGGCAGACTGGAAGTGCAATCACTTTAGACAACAAAACTGCCCATTTGCAGGCAAATAATGTTATTTGACCTGAGCACAGAGTGACTCGTTTTCTGCCTAATTTGACCATCCATGATATCACATGGGGCCCAATTAGGGCTGTCAACCAATGACCTCAGAAAAGACAGAAGTAATGATGTCAGATACGATGTCCCCTCATTTTCATGGTTATTTTAAGAATATATGAAGCTCATGCAAGCATATATTACGAGAAAATTAAAAACTTAATTATAAAGGCTCACTTCAGGAGCCTATAGATTGGATATCCAACCATGTTCTTTAAACTTGGTCAGTGCAGTAATACATTGTTTGTAATAAACTCATGTGAACCACTGGTGCCGCTAAGTGATATCAAGTTTTACTGGTCTGGAGCAAGATCTTGTGTAAGAATTAGAGATGGTCACTGACCCCCGTGTTTTGGTTTTGTATTCGATTTTGGATCTGGATTACCTTCGTGTTTTGGTTTTGGTTTTGGTTTTGCAAAACCGCCCTTGCGTGTTTTGGTTTTGGTTTTGGTTTTGTTTGGTTTTGTTTTGCTATTTTCGCAAAAAATACAATTTTTTTGGTCTAAAATAACCTAATTTAGTGCTCCACCAGTTTCTTAAATAAGTGGGGTAATTCTAAAGTTAATAAATTATGAAAAAAACAGTTTAATCCCTGGTAGGCCGCCCTTAATTCGAACACTTGTCTGCAAATTATACAGACAAACCTGGTTGTCTACCTCCTCCATCTTTGATTATTGGCAATGTAGCCATCGTCTTTGGGTGTATATTACACCCTACACTTGTAGTTGAATATTAAAAAAAGCAGCCTGCACAGACTGTGGAACTAGAAATTCAAATATACAAAGAAATGGACAAAGGCAGTTTGGTATCTGTCTGCATCAGACCCCCCCCCATCCACTTGTAGTAAAATAGAAAAAAAAACAGCCTGCATAGACCGTTGAACTAGAAATTCGAATATACAAAGAAATGGACAAAGGCAGTTTGGTATCTGTCTGCATCAGATCCCCTCTCCACTTGGAGTAAAATAGAAAACTATTCAGCCGTTATATAATCTAATATATAAAAGAGAAAATTTGTCCTTCTGTCCTTCTGTCTGTCTTTCTATACAAATCCACATTTTTCAAGCGAAGATCAAGAAATTTTGCATACGAGTGTATTAAAACATGACGGAGGCAACTAAAAAAAATTAAAATTGAAATTCATTACGGGGTGGGGGTGGCAAGGGGGGTAACACCTAAAAATCATCGAAAACGACCATAACTCTGGAATGACTGGAACAATTTACACCAAACCTGGTACACTGATGACTTACAGTCTGACAACAAATATTGTGGGGGCAAGACACCCCTAGCACTCCTAAGGGTGGGGGTGGCGAGGGGGGTAACACCTAAAAATTATCGAAAACTACCATAACTCTGGAATGTCTGGAACAATTTACACCAAACCTGGTACACATATGACTTACAGTCTGACAACAAATATTGTGGGGGCAAGACACCCCTAGCACTCCTAAGGGTGGGGGTGGCGAGGGGGGTAACACTTAAAAATCATCGAAAACGACCATAACTCTGGAATGTCTGGAACAATTTACACCAAACCTGGTACACATATGACTTACAGTCTGACAACAAATATTGTGGGGGCAACACACCCCTAGCACTCCTAAGGGTGGGGGTGGCGAGGGGGGTAACACCTAAAAATCATCGAAAACGACCATAACTCTGGAATGTCTGGAACAATTTACACCAAACCTGGTACACATATGACTTACAGTCTGACAACAAATATTGTTGGGGCAAGACACCCCTAGTACTCCTAAGGGTGGGGGTGGCGAGGGGGGTAACACCTAAAAATCATCGAAAACGACCATAACTCTGGAATGTCTGGAACAATTTACACCAAACCTGGTACACATATGACTTACAGTCTGACAACAAATATTGTGGGGGCAAGACACCCCTAGCACTCCTAAGGGTAGGGGTGGCGAGGGGGGTAACACCTAAAAATCATCGAAAACGACCATAAATCTGGAATGTCTGGAACAATTTACACCAAACCTGGTACACATATGACTTACAGTCTGACAACAAATATTGTGGGGGCAAGACACCCCTAGCACTCCTAAGGGTGGGGGTGGCGAGGGGGGTAACACCTAAAAATCATCGAAAACGACCATAACTCTGGAATGTCCGGAACAATTTACACCAAACCTGGTACACATATGACTTACAGTCTGACAACAAATATTGTGGGGGCAACACACCCCTAGCACTCCTAAGGGTGGGGGTGGCGAGGGGGGTAACACCTAAAAATCATCGAAAACGACCATAACTCTGCTAAAAATCATCGAAAACGACCATAACTCTGGAATGTCTGGAACAATTTACACCAAACCTGGTACACATATGACTTACAGTCTGACAACAAATATTGTGGGGGCAACACACCCCTAGCACTTCTAAGGGTGGGGGTGGCGAGGGGGGTAACACCTAAAAATCATCGAAAACTACCATAACTCTGGAATGTCTGGAACAATTTACACCAAACCTGGTACACATATGACTTACAGTCTGACAACAAATATTGTGGGGGCAAGATACCCCTAGCACTCCTAAGGGTGGGGGTGGCGAGGGGGGTAACACCTAAAAATCATCGAAAACGACCATAACTCTGGAATGTCTGGAACAATTTACACCAAACCTGGTACACATATGACTTACAGCCTAACAACAAATATTGTGGGGGCAAGATACCCCTAGCACTCCTAAGGGTGGGGGTGGCGAGGGGGGTAACACCTAAAAATAATCGAAAACGACCATAACTCTGGAATGTCTGGAACAATTTACACCAAACCTGGTACACATATGACTTACAGTCTGACAACAAATATTGTGGGGGCAAGACACCCCTAGCACTCCTAAGGGTGGGGGTTACGAGGGGGGTAACAACTAAAAATCATCTAAAATGACCATAACTCTGGAATGTCTGGAACAATGTCTTGGAAGAAGTTCCACCATGTCACACAAAAATGCTTTACAGGCCCTCAATCAAACACTTCAATTTTTAAGAGGCAATGATTTACTAATGGGTGGAGTCACTGTTGTATTGGCTGGAGATTTTCGACAAACATTGCCGGTCATTCCAAAAGGAACAATGGCGGATGAAATTAATGCATGCCTTAAATCATCACATCTTTGCAGGCATGTTCGCACTTTGCGACTAAACACAAATATGAGAGTTTCTCTGCATGGCAACACAATGGACGGTCAGTTTGCTGATCATTTCTTAAATATTGGGAATGGTTTAATGCCGCTTCATCCAGTAACTGGTCTCTTTAAACTCAGAGAAACACTTTGTAACACAGTTGTGTCTTAAAATTCTTTAAATCCCGGGCAACGCCGGGTATTCTGCTAGTCTAGAATATAAATAGAAATTGAGAAAGGCAATTTGGTATCTGTCTGCATCATAATAATCAACATCCTTATTAGCGCCCTCGTCACCTCCACAAATCTCCCCCTCATCCTCTTCTATTTCCAAAGTGGCATCCTCAATTTGTGTATCAGCGGCTACACTCGGGCTGTTCAGGTACACATCAGCAGAACTGCTGAAAGGGCCCTTCTTTATGGGTACACTAACAGAATGCTCACGATTAGACATACCACTGTTGGATAGACTCTCCACAGGGATTGGTGTCATTTGTGAATCAGAGCAAACATTATCCTCTAATGCCTTACTGTTATCTTGCAGCTCGGCTTTGACGCGTAACAGTAGTTGTGCACCAATTGTAGGCTGGGTAACTTTTTGGGATCTGCCACTAATAGCCAAAGGTGAAGGCCTCATTCTCTCTTTGCCACTGGTTGTGTAGAATGGCATGCTTGCAATTTTTTATTTATCGTCACTTAACTTTTGCTCAGTTACACTTCTTTTTCGCTTCAATACAGTAAATTTTTTTTGGGCTTTTGTTTTTTGCACTAATTTGGAAACACTCTGTTGTTTGACATCACCTTGGCCAGATGACGTACTGGGAACACTAACATCAGGACTGGTGACAGAACCTGGTTGCTCATTCTGATCATATGTGGACTGCTTTGAATCCATTCTGAGCGCAAAGCACTGGGGAGTGCTAAAAATTAGTTGGTAGATACTGCTGACAGATATGACTTTTGACAGCCAGAAATATTTATGCACAATTATGAGGGACACCCCAAAAGCACTGAGGAGTGCTAAAAATTAGTTGGTAGATACTGCTGACAGATATGACTTTTGACAGCCAGAGATATTTATGCACAATTATGGGGGACACCCCAAAAGCACTGAGGAGTGCTAAAAATTAGTTGGTAGATACTGCTGACAGATATGACTTTTGACAGCCAGAAATATTTATGCACAATTATGAGGGACACCCCAAAAGCACTGAGGAGTGCTAAAAATTAGTTGGTAGATACTGCTGACAGATATGACTTTTGACAGCCAGAAATATTTATGCACAATTATGGGGGACACCCCAAAAGCACAGAGGAGTTCTAAAAATTAGTTGGTAGATATTGCTGACAGATAGGACTTTTGACAGCCAGAAATATTTATGCACAATTATGGAGGACACCCCAAAAGCACAGAGGAGTGCTAAAAATTATTTGGTAGATACTGCTGACAGATATGACTTTTGACAGCCAGAAATATTTATGCACAATTATGGGGGACACCCCAAAAGCACTGAGGAGTGCTAAAAATTATTTGGTAGATACTGCTGACAGATATGACTTTTGACAGCCAGAAATATTTATGCACAATTATGGGGGACACCCCAAAAGCACAGAGGAGTGCTAAAAATTATTTGCTAGATACTGCTGACATATATGACTTTTGACAGCCAGAAATATTTATGCACAATTATGGGGGACACCCCAAAAGCACCGAGGAGTGCTAAAAATTATTTGGTAGATACTGCTGACAGATATGACTTTTGACAGCCAGAAATATTTATGCACAATTATGGGGGACACCCCAAAAGCACAGAGGAGTGCTAACAATTAGTTGGTAGATACTGCTGACAGATATGACTTTTGACAGCCAGAAATATTTATGCACAATTATGGGGGACACCCCAAAAGCACTGGGGAGTGCCAAATATTAACAAAAAATAATAAACCTCTATCCCCCTCTCTTCTCTAGCGATTTTTGTTAGAGCAATTGCAAGAAGAATATTGGATTCTCTGTCCCTGCTCTAATCAGCCTGTGACTACACCCTGCTCTCTCCCTCTGTCAAATGGCGATGGATTGCTGTGGAGGCGTGTATTTATAATGTCGAAGTATCGCGAGAACCGAGATCCGACGACGTCATGATGACGTTCGGCCTCGATTTGGATTCGGAACAGGCGGGAGAGTACCGAGCCGCTCAGCTCGGTACTCGGATACCCAAAGTTCGGGTGGGTTCGGTTCTCGGGGAACCGGACCCGCCCATCTCTAGTAAGAATGGACATAACTGGATTCAGAGCAACCCATGCAACTGTTATAGGTTCCAGCAGCTTAGCAGGCTCTACTCAAAGACAATCCTTCAAATCCAGGTGCCCTTCATATTAACATATATATTTAGGCAGCAATTTGACTTGCAAGCTAAATATGATATATGAATATAATGTATTAGTTCAGGTACCTGTCTTGATTGGCAAAGATAAAATTCATGTACTGCGCTGTTGGTTGCTGGATAGAGCTATGGTGAGGATTCCTTTAACATTTTGCTAAGGGCCCTGCTCGTTTAAGTTCCACTATCTCCTGTAAAAACAGCCAGTAATGATATGGAAGATTCAGAACTGACATGATCCCAAGGCGGTAAATGTTAGGGTTGGATAAAAAAGCTGTAATAGTCCCAGAGCAATTTATTTTAAAATAACACAGAAGTATGGCCTTATATTGGTAATTATACATTATTGTGCTGCTCAAAACTCACCATACAAGCAGAGCAGCATCATGATAACAAATGTCTGTTTTATACTTATACGGAACATAAATAAAAGATGACCTCAACTCACAGAAATCAGTCAGGGCCATGGATGGTAATGGTGCTTTGCAGCACCATAAGAGTTATGTTAATATTGCACTGCAGTAAGTGCATGTTCTGGCTGCATGATGCTGCATAATTTGGGAGGCAAATGTGCCTGCAAATAATGAGTCACACAAAAGCCTTAGAACAGGTCGCCGACTATGGGGCTCATGTAATGTTGGATGCATTTGCTCCCTGGCAGTACCCAAGAAAATAAGCATTCATGATAAGCACATTTACAGCAGGGGACCTCATGCTCATTGTTTCCCAATTATAGGGGAAATTAGCCTATTAGTCTATATAGCGTTTGGAGGTGTTTAATACTGCTCAATTCTATTTACTACATTTTTACTAAAATTTAAAATAAAGTGTTGCTTTTAATTTTGGCGAGCAGCAAGTTATTATATCTAAACTTCTGCTCCTATCAATGTACTTGCCACCACTAAACACATGTCTTTGATATGAACATGTATGTCATGAACTTGCTCAATAGGGCCCAGGGGTGGCATCTTTATAAACTCGGACCCCTAAACTGTTCTTGTGTGGATGTTCTGACCTATGTAAGTGGTGTTGTAGACAAATGACCCCTGTAGCCTGGATTTGTATGTTTTTCCGCATAAAAAAGGAATTAAGTGAGTCATATGGCATATAAACTACAGATTGTGCTTAATGTGTTGACTTTCAGGCATCAGTCAATTTTTAGTGACCCTGCCAAGAACTGACAGAGGTAATTCTTAAAAATGTCAATTAATATGAAAGCCACTTGCAAATTTCTTAATCCAAGTTCAAAAATCTCAATGTTCATATTGTTGCTTTGCAACTATAGCTTCTCCAGACAATGAAGTACAGTACTAATATACACTGTGGTAATCTATTATAGAATTGCAGATATGTTTTTGCAAAAGATTCAATCTACTCATATCTCTATGGGATGTCAGGGAAAATGAGCAGATATTTAAATAAAAACTCTGCCACAATGGACCTGATTCATTAAGGAAAGTAAGGTAAAAAAAATGAGTACATACTGGTAGGTGAATTGGCTGCTATTAAATTGTCCTTAGTCTCTCTCGGTCTGTGTGTGTGTAAGTTAGGGGATTTAGATTGTAAGCTCCAATGGGGCAGGGACTGATGTGAATGAGTTCTCTGAACAGCGCTGCAGAATTAGATAAATAAATAGATGATGATGAGTAAGTTTTCTCTTGGACAAAACCATGTTACAATGCAAAAGGTGCAAATTAGTTTATTATTTTGCAGTTAATTACTAGCTGTTTTTCCATGTAGCACACTAATACTTGATAGCTTATTTGTACACTGACATTTCAAGTTGCTCTAGGACATGCCCTACCCCAATTATAAATCTGCCATCACATTTTAAGTTTACCTTTCCCTCCAATGCAACAAGTCGCAACATTACTCCTTTTTTTTGCTTTACTTTTCTTAATGAATCGGGTCCAATGTGTCTCCTAAAACTGTTCCAAGACACAAGGCAGCACCTCGTCCCCTAAAAGTCATACCATCTGCTTCTGGACTCGGGGATAGTCATCCTTGGTGGTGTCTATCTCCATCCCTTCCTCGTTTTTCACATCGCTCGATTTCTCACTCATTGTCAAGTCTGAAAATATGTAAGATTAGAAAAAATGGTTTATTTCTGTTCTTAAAACCCATTTGTGATATCGCTTAGCCCTTTTTCCCTGTGATTACTATGAAGGGCCCAGTATGAATCTGTTTATGTTACATATTTTGTTCTGCAACATATTCTATTTTATTGATTGCTTAATTTGGAACTATGATAACCATTGACACAATATATCCTTTACATATATTTTATGCCATCCAATTTTATAGAAAATGCATGTGTCTGGGTTTAAAAATTCTATGCATCATTTATCCGTGCCTGTGGCAATCCAATTTATATTCAAAACACTGTGTTAACATAGTAATTGTTCTTCCAAGGATTGTAACTAGCAAATCAGCACCTGGGGCAAGAAAGGAAACTGACACCATCTAGCCCTCAACAGTAACCAAATTAGCCTAAAATATTAATCTCCCTGCGCCCCCCTCAGATTTGCGACCTAGGGTTTATCCTTCCCACACAGCTCTAGCTATAGCCCTTATTCTGTCCCATCATCTGTCCTGCATGTCATATTGTCAACAACATTTAGAATATGGATTATTGATTCCCACGGAAAAGGATTCATAGGAAAGATACATAACTAATAATAATACCTGCCCTCTGCTGTATTGTTCTTGCAGTATAGCCAACATTTACCGTTCATGATCTTTCTTTCTAATGTTGATGCTATGTTAATGCAGTGATAGGTGATTGGCACAGTGTAAGCAACATGAGTATGCTCCTTAGAGTCTTGGCTCACTATTTCACTTCTTAAAATATATACACAATTCAAACAAATACAGTTATAAACAGAAGTATATAATACTTGCCCACTCTCATGGAATGTCTGGGAGACTCCCGAAATCCAGGTAGGTCTTCCGGACCACCGGGAGAGCAGAGCATACTCCCGCATCCTGCCCACTTCCTTGTGAAGTTGGCAGGTTGGGAGCCTTCATGACGCTATTTGTGGTGAAACGCGTCACCCCCCCTCCCGCATCAAAATGATGCTTTAACGTCATTGCGCCCCTTTCTGCCTCACACTTTACCTTCCCTCCAGGATCTCCTGGAGGGGAGGAATTAAATGTTGAATATGGTATAAATAGATCATTTTCGTTACAGAAAGTAAATGTGGCCTGTGAACACTGACCATACTTATACTTCCTGTTTTGTAGAGCATCACCCTTTATGTTTTAAAGTACAATTGACTAGTGTCTGAGCATCTCAATCCAGGTACTCAATGGCATTGAGAAGGAACAATGGTTTATATGCATGTAATTAACACCAGTGGGTATGAGGCCTTATTATATTCAGTTTTCAACTCCTGCTCATCCAGGATAACTTTACTTTTGAAGTGGGCGGGGATAGAAGAGCCTGTAGCCAATCAGATCATCAGAATGTTTACAGCAGCATGAGATGAATGGGCTGACTTAAAGCTATGTACACAAAGGTGTTTAAAATCATGCACTTAACATACTTTATAAAGTATTGTAAGCGCATGTAACTGATGTGAAAATATAAAACATTGTACCAAATGAAACTTACATATTTGCATTTTTATCTGCACTTAACTTGCATGACGCTTCTATTAAACACAGTTGAATACTTACATTCATCTCAATAGCAATGCATTGCAAACAAAATCAGATGAAGTCAGGAAGTGTTCACAAATACATTTACATATGCATTTGGCTTAAACAAAATAACAACTTCCTGTTTTGTCACAGTCACATGCTGGAAAAACACATATTGTGTGACTGAAGGTGACAGGGGCAGTGTCATGATGTGAGGAGGGGAAGTGAAACATACTAACAGCACAAAGTAACTATGTGAGGATTCTAACGATCTTGTGCAGGAAAACTGTGGTATCATATGCACCCTTTATATAACATACCATACATATATACATCCAACTCGTCTTAATAATAAATATGCACATTTCTATTCTAATAACCTCTCTAGACAGGGGAGGAACACTACATGCAGTCTGCCCTCCTGCAGTGCCCCGACCTACTCATCTGAGAATGCATGGGGGCTTGTGCATGTGCACGGAAGCTCTGTTTTGGCTTCACTACACCTGCTGTGATATGGTAGTGGGTGCGGGCAGTGGCAGAATACCACTGTTGTAGTGTGGATGGTGCACTTCCTGCAGCTTTGATGCTATGTTAATGTGGGTGGGCCCTTTAGCCACTTCCATCCCTGCGACTACCTCTACCTCTAGAGATCTGCTGTACATTGCACAGGATTGTGGTTCAAGAACCCTTTAAGAAATGCATATTGCTACACTTTGCATATAAGCTAATAATCATCCATAGTCCCAAAACTGAATTTATGTTTGATTTATTTGAACATTTTACTGAATATTTGAAAATAATTTTTTACTGACACCTTGTTCTTGCAACTCTGGGTCTCAGTTGGATTTATGCCTGTTTGCTTAGTGTAAATTGTGCAAATTTGTGCTCACACGGAGATTGCACGCATATGTGCTAATGCAGAGTGTCCTTCTCTCCACGGAACTGGGGAGAGAAGTGCATGCAAATACAACCCAAATACAGTAATGGCGTGTTCACTCAAAAATGGACAGATGCAGACCTGCACACATGCCTTTCGGTAGCTGTAAATATCCCATAAGCTATAGCCTAGGCTCTTACCGGTAAAATTGGGGTGGCAAACAGAGTAGTCTTCCTTTCAAAAAAGCAGCTACTAGCACTAGACTATGACAGTCTGGGCTGATAGAAAATTCTCCCTGTCATAATGACAGCCAGTCCTAGCTAATCAGCACAGGGTTGAATTCTTTAGGGGAAACAGGGCCACAAAAAAAGATGCGCCCGTCCTCCACTAGAAGAAAACACAGGTGGTGCTGAAAGAGCCAGAAATACCCCCAGGCAGTGGGTGTGGGATAAAAAGGTGAAATATTTTTTTTTCTGGTGCACTACTGCTTTCAGCAAGCCCTGGATGTCTAGTGTTTGGGTATGCTGGAGTTTGTAGAACTGCAAGTGCCAGCATACACATGGCTGCCAGAGCATGCTGGCACTTGTAGAACTATATGCCCTGGCATCCAGGGCCTGCTGGGACCTGTAGTTCGCCGGTCAAATAATACAGTAAAGTAATCATGATCTATGCAGCTCTGCATATAGGAGTAGATACAGTTTTTTTGCATGTAATTTTTTGGGCTGTAAATTACACCCAATTTATGTCCAACTCTGCACCAGATGTTCTATTGATAACATGAGGATTAGTAACAAGAAGATACTATAGGAGAATTCAATTCCCCACCATGAGCTGCATCACATCACTGCGAGGTCCTACTGAACATCAGGGAGATTCATGCGTACATTTAGAGGTGCAAGGAATTATCTGTGATGTTACTTTGCTGTGGAGTTAGTTCTGGAGGCACTCCGCAGTACATCATGGGGAATTGAATTCCCCATAGAGTATCCATTATAAATTAAGCCTACAAATTAACAGTATTGTCTCACTGTTCATATTTGTCCATACTTCTGAGGATCTGCTTTGACCATATGAACATGAAGATACATTTTGCATCCAGTAGATGCCGCCATTGTCCCTTAAATGATACTGCTATAATCCTATACCAGGCTTTTATCAATTACATGTTTTCCTATTTATCACAGTGGGGATCAGGAAAAGACGTTCATTCTGTAAGCCAGTAGAACAGGGATAGACAAAACGTTGTGGTATTAATGACTTAAACAAACAAAATGTAGACTCCAGCAAGACATTCTAAGGTGTAGAGGAAGATGCATTCATTGACAGCAGAAATAACTTCCAAAAGTTAGGAACCAGCCGTAATTTAGGTTGACTGGCTACTTGGGGGTTGTTCAGCCCTGCAGTAACATGTGTCAGACAGCTGTACAGTTGGCAAATGAACAAAGCATTGTATGGTAGGTTATTCTTATTTCCTAATAGGAGGAGGCAGATTTTGCACACATGTATATTATACGTTTAAAATACTTTAGATATACTTAAAAAGTATTGTATGAGTATGTGACCCATTTTTATCCTTAAAGTAATTTTGATTTACTGAGCAACAGCCGTAGAAAGGAACATTCATATGCACATTGTTCTTTATTGAACATAAAACATTTTATACAACTTTTTTGTTAAACTAGTTAAACATGTGATAATTATTTTTAACTTTGCTGCAATATTATGCAGCCACGGTATAGCTGTAAGTACCAGTTTTAGTTATACGATGGATGTCATGTCCAGGTTACTTGCAATGGAAGGAAAAAATATCCACACAGATTTGCAGAGCACTTTTTTTTATGAATGAAATGCAGTTCAATAGGTCTCATCCAGGAGGTGATAATAAATAAAATGGTTAACTTCATAGACAGCACACATAAGGCCTGCTCTTGGTAAAAAGGCAGTGCCAGGATGAGCAGTTTTGGCATCCAATTAGAATTTCTGAAAAATTGAACTGGATGGGTCTTGTACCGGGGCTCAGACCATCGCTGTTGTTTGCCTGAATTACATTGCAACTTTTTTTTCTGATTTTTTTTTTATTAATGTTTTTTCTTTGATTATTTTAATTCATTTTTTATTCATATTTTTTTACTTTAGTCCGGCGGGGGTTGAGTAGAGGGGCTTCTGTCTGCTTCTCTTCCCCCTAGCAGTGTGGCCATACATCACATAAATGTGCCGGGCAGCACATTCACATTACCAGCACTTTTTTACTGACATATTTTGACCTTTACAGCTCTCGTGCTTGAAATGGTTGTAGAAAGTGGAACTGTGCGTTCCACATGCTTCCATTGTCTCTGGTCTAGTAAGACACAGAGGGGTATATAGGAACGGTGAATGGAGGAAGGGGACAGCAGCAGAGAAGTGATTGTGAGTGTTACTAAGTGGGCAAGGACAAAAGGAGGAAAATAAATGAGCGAGAGGTAATTAATCCACAGGAGGCTAGGTAAGAGGAAGAGGGGAGAAGGTGGTGCAGGGGGATAAGAAATAAAATTGAGGATAGAGCCCACTCAAGAAGGGGAGCGTCAAGGATGCAGCCACTATTATGAGAAAAGCTAATAATGTTTTATAGTGATAGATAAGGATAAAAGTAAGATTAATGTATGAGACAAAGAAGAGGCACAGTGACAGTGAGGGAAGTCTGAAGTCAAAGAAAGCGGGGATTAGTGTAGTAGGGAGCGACAGGTGCGTGGGATAAAATAGGGACTATTAGAGAGAACTTAGAAGTATAGCGGGAAGATTAGAGCAGGGAAACGGATGGGCTTCCAGGCTGAGACTTCCAGGATACAACACCACACCGGATAACACTCACACACACTTAAGGGCTTTGGAGAGATCTCGACGGCCAAACAGATAAGTGACACTACACAAAGTTACATTAATGTACATCTACCCATTATGTATCTACAGTAAGCACTTGCCACATGTAAGTACTAATCTTACCTACATTCAACAACTTACTCACAGTGAGAATACTTTCCGAATTTTAGCCAGAATTTACACTTACAACAAACTCCTTAGGGTACAGTGACTCTAGATCAGAACCTGAATCCATTAGTGATTCACAAACCTGAATTTACATATGTAAAATACCTCACAAACATCTGTACCTATACAGATGTACCTATACATTTTCCAAACAGATCCCCACACAGGCTCCAAACAAGAAACAAGTAGCAGGTTGTAGAAGCTGCAATAACACATAGGAGAGAGAGCAACAGTATAATATGTAATATGTCATGTCCAAAAAAGCCCATCCACCCCCCCAACACTTTGTGGCCAAGACCCTACAACGGCAATGCACAGCCACTATGCGGTGGCTCACTTCTTCTATCCTGGTCATCCATGGTGGGGGTCCCAAGAACACTCTGTACTGGCGCCAGCAATTGAACCCTGAGGACCAACATTATTATTAGTAAAGTGGTAATGGACTTTCACTGGTCCAATTGATAGGTAATAGCTAAATCTCGGGGGCAGATTCAATTGCCGACGATGTGGTTGGCGGGTGTCACTGCGATGTTCGGCTGCGCACATTGCTGACAATTAAGATAAGAATCTCTGCTTGCTTTTCCTTGCACCAAAATGATTAGAGATTCGACCCATAACCACGGTGCAAGGTGTCTGCGCAGACGTTCCTGGAGACACTTCTCCCACTTCATCTAAGTCTACAAGACAATGACTAGTTATACCATGTGCACACTGCCGCCCTGGCAATATCCCACATCTATGAACCTGGGATATTACAGGGTGACAGTGCAGGGCACTCCGGCAATATTCCCGGATAGACCGTGTTCACACTACACACGGATCTCATCGTTCAGACTGGAGGCTACCCAAGTCGGACCCGGTAATAACACTCCAGAAGACCCGGGTGTGATTCTTACACATGTTCACACTGAGCCTCGACCCAGGTCGTCGGGGCTCCCCCCGGCAATAACCCAGGTTTTTCAGGCAGTGTGCATCAGAGGCTACTCAAAAAAAACAGACAAATCAGCTCTGTAAGGTTGTAAGTGAGAGATGGCTCCAATTGGCTAGACATGGAACTCTGTCACTCCAAGGTGCTATTAGAGCACAGGAACACAATTGCAGTTACTGGTAGGGACAATGGATTGTGCAGGGACAGGAGTTCTAGCTAAATAATTAATAAGCATAGGAAAGTATAGATGGCAGGTCATATTGCAAGTACTTGCACAGTCCTATTTAAAAAATATGGCCCTATTTAGTGCAAAGAAAGATAAGTAACATGCAATAATGGCAAGGTATCTGGGAGATCAGCTTTTATGACCCTCTACTCTGCGGATCAATATACTTAAGACATGGAAGGCTGCCCCTTTCTTTACAGGACATGCTACCGTATGAACCCTAATACAGGCTCATCTGTAAGAGCACAGAACAGTATTGATCATACCAAGGGGTATATGCTAGAGGCTACTAACGTTCCTTTGCCTGGCAGACCTGGATGAGTTCGAGGGAGCTCAGTAAATTGCAGTGTCCTAATTTTCAGAGGTAACAAAATCACTGGCTCTGACCTGGTTACATACAAGTTGCTTACAAGTGTATTTTGTTTATTTAAGAGACAAGTAGCTGGCAGACAGGGGAGACTTTCAGTTGGTTACTGCAGGGTTGACCAGTTTTTAGTCAATTCTCTGTGAAGTGACCCAGTATCTATCATAACAGAAATTCATTCCTGGTTTCCAAATTTACATTATTTATTCTTTGTTGGTTTGCTGCTGCAGAAAGTGCCATATCTCTTAGATAGGTCTCACCTTGATGATTAATGTGACCAGTAATGTCAGCAGACTGGACCATAAAATGGGCACATGTAGTCCTCTGGATCAGGCAGATGTCCCCTCTCCCTAATAACTGTAATGTCATAGTGACCAAAGTGGACTCAAACCATCTATGTTGCACATTAGACCATGATTTAGTTGTGATATCTTCTCATAGGTTAAGCCACTGTTCAAAGATGTGCAAACCCTGTTATTCTGCCGCTCTGATCTCACAAGGTGGTGAGGACTGTACTCTAATATTGCATGTGTCACATATGTGTGTTTGAATGGTTTTATTACATTGGTCAAAGTGTCTATTAATGAGGTTTTCTGCAGAAGTGCAGCTGGAATGTGCAAAATGCATCTGTGTATAAGACCCGATCTTGGTAACCTCTGCGTTCTCCTGCTAAGCATTGAAACACACACTATGGAGGGAATTCAGTCGCTGCCGAAGTGGTGCGTGGACATCGCATGGCACACATTGCCGGCAATTACTATAGAAAAATTTGCTTGTACTCTATGGGGCACGAAGAACAATGAGCCGAGATTTCTGTCAAAATATCCGCCGCGAACTGTCTCCGGAACATCTGTGAGACACTTTGCGGCTAATTGAATTCCCCCTTAATGTGCCTTCATTTAAATAATGTTGGTATACAAAATAAAATATCATTTTTTATGTGGCTACAAAAATATGTGCATTCATGCACAGCCAGGAACACCTCCGATTCACCCAGCTCCTCCCACTGTAGGGTGTACACTAACCACTACCATCTTGGCCCACAAATCCATGCTCTTACCCGTAGACATTTTGTAAATTTTTGTAAGTTTAAAAATTTGTAAATGAGCCTTGTAATTTGTACAAAAAAGACATCTGAGCTTCCATATGTTTCAGAATGGGATTTGTTTTCATATAACCCTCAATAAAGATTGGTATGTTTTGGAAGTTATTACATATAATTTACAGTCATGCTATTTTTAAAGAGATTCTACAATTATTATTATTATTATTATGTTTGTTTGCTAATGGGGACCCAGAGTTGATTGAAGAATATATTAATAAAGGAAACTGACGATATGAAATGCCTGCGGTCAAGAGATGATTGCTGGAAGCAGTTTATGACTGTAAGAAGTTTTTGACAGTGTTTCCAGATTATGGAAACCTCCTGCCACCTTTAAATGTTTATGATGCTTGTTACGAGCCGCGGCGGTGCCCAGCCGCCACGACTCTCTTACCTGCGTCCCGGCCGTCGCTATAGCGACCGGGACATCACTTCCGCCCATGACCCGGCCGTTGCCGGGGCAACGGTTGGACGCTTCAGCGCTGCGTCCCGGCAATGAGAAGCCGGGGCGCATGCGCTCATCAAATGTTACTAGCCTGCGGGCTAATGAATTTAGGTGCAGAGGGCTGGCTACTATCGGAGCCAGGCTCTGATTGGCTGTGCTTACTATTTAAGGCAATGAGGTCTGCTGACCTGCTTGTTCCTGCTCCTGTGTATTGATATTCTGCTGATCTCTCGTGTATGACCCTTGGCTTGGATTTGGACTTCGCTTGTGTATCCCGTGACCCTGACCTTTGGCCTGTTTACCGTTTCTCCTGTTTGCCTGTGACCCTTGACCCCTGCTTGCTAACTGGAATTGCAACCTGCTGCCGGCCCTTGACCTCTGCGTGGACCTCACTCTGCTTGCCTGGGTTCTCCCCAGCCGGTACACACTTCACGACCCTCTGTCAGTCTGCAGCCCAGTCTGTCCCCACCATCAGGGGCTCCAGTGAACACCTGATTGGCAGAGTAGACTCCGGGTTGTGTTGTGCCGGCTGGAGGGGTTCCTAACATTATAACCGGCCCACACACGGAGACGAGGTTGGAATGGATGCAAGCGAATCCACACCGTCTCCGGCACAAGCCCTAGCAGGCCATGTTGAGTCCTTGTATCAAATGATCCAGGGTTTGGCTGAGCGTTTGTCCGTTCAAGAAGAAGCCGCAAAAACTTCACAACCCACTCCAAGTTCCACCTGTGAACCTAAGATAAATTTGCCGGATCGCTTCTCTGGAAATAGATCCCTGTTTTGGAATTTCAGGGAGAGCTGTAAGCTCTATTTCCGGTTGAGACCCCGCTCCTCCGGTTCAGAGCAACAAAGAGTCGGGATTATCATTTCCCTCCTACAAGGTGACCCCCAGTCCTGGGCCTTTTCTTTGCCACAGACCAGTCCTGCCATGCAGTCCGTAGACGCTTTCTTTGAGGCATTAGGTCTACTATATGATGACCCGGATCGAATGGCCTCCGCGGAAGCTCATTTACGGGCCTTGAAACAAGGCCGGCGGTCGGCAGAGGAATACTGCGCTGAATTCCATAGATGGTCACCTGATAGTGGATGGAATGACCCCGGCTTACGTAGTCAGTTCCGTCTCGGCCTGTCGGAACAGATTAAAGACTCTTTGGTGCAATACCCATCTCCTACCTCTCTGGAGGATCTGTTGCACCTCTCCATTAAAGTCGACAGGAGATTTAAAGAGCGGAAAACCGAAAAGGAGGCATCTTCACCTCCATCCGCCTTCATTCCTGTTTCCACGGATGGTGAGGAGCCTATGCAATTAGGAGAGTATCGTCTCTCTCCTGAGGAAAGAGACAGGAGACGATCACAAGGCCTATGTCTCTATTGTGGCACAAAAGGCCACTTCTCCCGTTCCTGCCCAAATAAGCCGGGAAAAGAGCATGCCTAGGGAACGAGGGGAAAGTTCACCTAGGTCTGCACATTGTCTCCCCGAAAAATGCTGTCTTGATCCCTGCACAGCTCACGTTCAGTACTCGTTGTGTGGACCTGTCGGCCTTCATTGATTGTGGAGCTGCAGGCAACTTCCTTGACATCGGGTTCGCCTGCGCTGCTGAAATTCCGATGGTAATACTCAAGTCTGCTATTACTGTCTGTGGCTTAGATGGAAGTCCGTTACCTGGTGGCAAGATTTCTTGGGAGACCCCGCCACTGCAGTTGAATATCAGAGCTCTCCATTTAGAGTCAATAACCTTCTTCCTTATCGATTGTTCGTCGATTCCCTTGATCCTGGGCCACCCATGGCTTTCCCGTCATAACCCCGTCATGGACTGGGTAAAAGGAGAAATTGTCCAGTAGAGCTCTATTTGTACACAGTCCTGCTTGTCACTGCCTCTGCGGGTGATTCAGTCTATTCCGGAGCAGCTTCCCTCACAATATCATGAGTTCTGGGGTGTGTTCTCCTAGAAGGCTGCTGACACTTTACCACCACACCGTGACTTCGACTGTGCCATTGAGCTTATTCCTGGTTCCAAGCTACCTAAGGGGCGCCTGTACTCTCTCTCTGGTCCAGAGACCAAAGCCATGCAGGAATATATTGAAGAAAACCTGGAGAAAGGCTTCATCAGGCCATCTAAATCTCCCATAGGAGCAGGATGCTTCTTTGTATCCAAAAAGGACGGAGGACTAAGACCCTGTATTGATTACCGGGGATTGAATCTTATCACAATCAAGAACACCTATCCCCTTCCGCTCATCTCAGTATTATTTGATCAGTTGAGAGGTGCTACTGTCTTCTCAAAAATCGACCTTCGTGGAGCGTATAACCTCATCCGCATAAAGGAAGGAGACGAGTGGAAGACGGCATTCAATACGCACTCTGGCCATTACGAGTATCTGGTCATGCCGTTTGGTCTTAGCAATGCACCTGCTGTGTTTCAGGACTTGATCAATGAGGTTCTTCGGGACTTCGTTGGTTGTTTCGTGGTCTTCTATTTAGATGATATCCTCATCTATTCCAAATTTTTGTCCGTACGTCAGAATCACGTCAAACAAGTTCTACGAAGATTGCTAGAGAACCACCTTTATGCCAAGCTGGAAAAGTGTGAGTTTGAGGTGCAGAAGGTATCTTTTTTAGGTTACATAATCTCTTCTGAGGGATTCTCCGTGGATCCAACTAAGGTTCAGGCTATTTTGGATTGGGTGCAACCAAACAACCTTAAGGCGGTGCAGAGGTTTCTGGGCTTCTCCAACTATTATAGAAGATTCATTCATGGCTTTGCGGACATCGTGGCTCCCATTGTCGCCCTAACCCGTAAAGGAATGGATCCAACTAACTGGTCGCCCCAAGGAGGAGCCTCATTCGAAAGCCTGAAAAAAGCCTTTGTCTCCGCTCAGGTCCTTAGACACCCGGATCCAGCTAAGGCATTTGTTCTTGAGGTCGACGCCTCTGACGTCGGTGCTGGTGCCATACTATCACAGAAGGATCCTCATACTAATCGTCTACACCCATGTGCCTATTTCTCCCGTCAGTTCTCCTCAGCAGAAGCCAACTATTATGTCGGGAATAGAGAACTATTGGCAATCAAATGGGCCTTCGAGGAGTGGCGACATTGGCTGGAGGGTGCTTCACATCAGATCTCTGTCATTACCGACCACAAGAACTTGCAATATATTCAATCGGCCAAACGTCTAAATCCCAGACAGGCCCGTTGGTCGTTATTCTTTACCCAGTTTAATTTCCTGATCACCTATCGACCGGGTTCCAAAAATGTCCGGGCAGATGCTCTGTCCAGAAGTTTCTTGGCACACCGCGTTCCAGTTTCAAGCCCAGAGCCTATTATTCCTCCTTCCGTAATCCATGCTGGGTTAACCCAGGATCTGAGTATCACACTTCAGAGATTCCAGGGATTAGCCCCTGATACTACTCCGGAGCAACGTCTCTTTGTTCCAGTCCATCTAAGGAAGGCGGTTCTTGCAGAGGCGCATAATAGTAGGTCTGCTGGACACCCTGGAATCCACAAGACGCTGGAAATTCTTTCCCGTACGGTCTGGTGGCCATCCTTGTCCGCTGACGTCAAGAGTCATGTCCTCTCATGTGAGGTTTGTGCCAGAAACAAAGTCCCCAGGACTCGCCCGGTAGGTCAGTTGGTTCCATTGACCATTCCTGCAAAACCTTGGACACATTTGTCCATGGACTTTATTGTTGATTTGCCACCTTCTGCAGGACACAACACTATTTGGGTTGTGGTAGACCGTTTCAGCAAAATGGCACATTTCATTCCATTAACTAGGCTTCCTACCGCTCGAGATCTGGCCATTCTCTTCATACAACACATTTTCCGGCTCCATGGACTTCCTCCCGATATTGTTTCTGATCGTGGTTCACAATTCATAGCGCAATTCTGGAAATCCTTCTGCACCCTTCTCGGAATCAGGATCAGTCTGTCATCTGCATACCACCCTCAGTCTAACGGGCAAACTGAAAGGGTTAACCAGTCACTTGAACAGTTCCTCCGATGTTATACCTCAGAATTCCATGACAATTGGTCCTCTTTGCTGCCCTGGGCAGAGTTTGCCTACAATAACTCATCTCACTCATCTACTCAAACTTCCCCGTTCTACTGTAACTTCGGTTTCCATCCCAGGTCTAATTCTCTGTATTCTCTCAAATCTGCTGGTATCCCGGAGATTCATTCCACAGCTGCTGATCTGAAAGTAATTTGGAGGAAAGTTCAGTCCTCCTTGAAAAAGTCCTCATTGTCGGATAAAAAAAATTCGGATCGCCACCGTACCACCTGCTCATTCAAAGTGGGCCAGAAAGTGTGGCTGTCAACTCGAAATGCTAAGCTCAGACAGCCTTGTAAAAAACTGGGGCCGAAATTTATTGGTCCATGATTACCAAACAGATCAATCCTGTAGCTTTTAGATTGAAGATTCCTGGCTCACTAAAGATCCCGAACACGTTTCATTGTTCGTTACTTAAACCAGTATTATACCTGAATCAATCCCAGCCTACAGGGCTTTCTGTGGGAAATAGGAACACACCACAAAAATTTGTGGCCCAGAAGATTCTTGACTCTAAAAAAGTGCAGGGGCAGGTACACTTCCTAGTACAGTGGAAAAATCGTGGACTAGAAGAGGTATCCTGGGTCCCACGAAGTCGACTATATGCTCCTAAACAGTTGAAGGAATTCTTCTAAAAATTTCCAAGGAAACCTGGATGTCGGGCTCCCTCGACCCCTCCTCAAGGGGGGGTACTGTTACGAGCCGCGGCAGTGCCCAGTCGCCGCGACTCTCTTACCTGCGTCCCGGCCATCGATATGGCGACCGGGACATCACTTCCGCCCATGACCCAGCCGTTGCTGGGGCAACGGTTGGACGCTTCTGCGCTGCGTCCCGGCAATGAGAAGCCGGGCGCATGTGCTCATCAAATGTTACTAGCCTGCGGGCTAATGAATTTAGGTGCAGGGGGCCAGGTACTATCGGAGCCAGGCTCTGATTGGCTGTGCTTACTATTTAAGGCATTGAGGTCTGCTACCTCATTGCCGGTTATAGCTTCTGCCTCCCAGTCTGCTAACCTGCTTGTTCCTGCTCCTGTGTATTGATATTCTGCTGATCTCTCGTGTATGACCCTTGGCTTGGATTTGGACTTCGTTTGTGTATCCCGTGACCCTGACCTTTGGCCTGTTTACCGTTTCTCCTGTTTGCCTGTGACCCTTGACCCCGGCTTGTTAACTGGAATTGCAACCTGCTGCCGGCCCTTGACCTCTGCGTGGACCTCACTCTGCTTGCCTGGGTTCTCCCCAGCCGGTACACACTTCACGACCCTCTGTCAGTCTGCAGCCCAGTCTGTCCCCACCATCAGGGGCTCCAGTGAACACCTGATTGGCAGAGTAGACTCCGGGTTGTGTTGTGCCGGCTGGAGGGGTTCCTAACAATGCTATACAATGATAGCACACTATAATATAGCATTTTATAATTAGTTTTTCAATGTTTTAAAATGTAATTGATAAGTAAGTACAATAAAAGTAAACTTCCTAGTCGATCATCCAGATCCAATTAAGCGGAACCTCGTGCAAGTGGTTAATGTGCACTGTACCGACAATTACAGTATATATATAATTGCTTATTTTTGCTCACATCTCTATGAGGTGTGAGCAAAATTAAGTTTAGATTTAAACCCTGAACATCCCCTGGAAGAACCTTGCGCAAAGTCCCACAGAAAAATCTCCCCCAATGGCTTAATCAATAAGTAAGCTACCACGTATATTACAACTTGTTTATTTATTAATTCATCCATCCTCTATGAAGAGATGAAACAAGTCCACAGTCAAGAAACATTAAATAATATTTAGTGTTTTTTTGTATAGTTAGTTCTGCAATCACATTTATGTATCATAGACAAAATAAGCATTTCAAATTGCACTCAATATATGCTTGCATGCTAATCATGTTTATTTTGCATCATAACTCAGTTGTTTGTGTTACTTGTTAGTCATTTTTATTTTATTGTGCCCTCTATACACCAAAGGTTGAAACAGATTAAGGTGGAGATTTAATTGCCGGCGATGTGGAGCGCGAATATCGCACCACGCACATTGCTGGTAATTACGCTCATTTTCGGCTGGCACCTCTAAACTTAGGTGGCACTTTGCTTTTGGTTAGTTATTAGGTCTTGACATACATAGCAGTGTGTGCTGATATTTCAGCCCAAAGGCTTCTGTGAACAAACTGAGGTTTTGAGATGTGCAGACAGACAAATGAAAACCTGTTAGATTGTGATCACAGGTTACCTGATTGACTTGTCTGATGTGCTCATGTTGCTGATGGTACTTTGGATGCTGTCATTAGCTTCACCTCACCCCCCACAGATGCTCAGTAAATCATTACTTTATAAACTGTCTGGGCACAACACAGACACACAGCAGGACGTCACCACAGCATCATGGGACATTGCCCTGTCCTGTTAAACAACTGCATGCATCTGAGGAATTTCCTGATGTTGACTAGGTGGATATTAAGGGCAAGATACCACACATGTCACTTTGGCAGGGAAGACATATGGATCCTAGGTCATGGGTCTACTTAACTCAAGCAGGAGGCTCAGACATCCGTCCCTATAAACACCACTGAGAAATATTCCAATGTACTACACAAACTGGCCCATGTAGGGGGTACTTCACTACAGAATGGGGTTTTTTGCAAAGTAGACTGCATGGAGTTATGGAAATGGTGCTAGCGAGTGGTAACACATGTGCACCAGCCGAAGATTAAACTATAACTTTGACTTTACCTGGTGATATGTAAGAATTGTGACTGTATCTAGTGAAATGTTTCTTTTTAAAGGGTCTATTTGTCACCCCAGCATGGTCGCCCTAAATATGTACTACTGCAAGTTAAGAAGCACCACTGAAATATACTGTGTCTGAGGCATTTAAATAAGATTTTGTTTTGGTAGCACGGACATCCCACAACCAAATCTGATTGGCATTTTCTGTGCAGTAGCTTAACTTAAATTCCTTATTAGGAAGTTCTGCAGGACAAATGAAAGGGCAGAATAATTATAATAACCTGTCTTGCATGGGGTACAACTACACACAGTTCCTATATTGATATTAATGTCATTCATCACCTGTTCACTGAGTTTTCTTTATGCTATCGATAGTGTGATACATATTATATTTGTAATTGCTGTTTTAGCACTTTTCTTCAGACACATTCAGTGCCAGGGGAATGGTTCTCCTTTTACACAGACAGTTTAATCTACCCAAGAGGAATCTGTCAATGCTACTTTCCAGTTGGGAATAATGTATGATGATTATGTGCTGTAAAATGCTAAACACTAAGAACAGCTGCTTATAGGCCAAAGCAAAAATTACATTCCAAAAGATTGAATCTAGTTTTATAAATCTAATAGTAATGTTTATAAATTTATATCTATGGTTCTTGCAGTTCATACTTGTTACTTGTTATTTCATACTTTACTAAAGAGTATACAATTCATTATTCTAAAAAAAGTAATTGAAGTACTGATAGTATGTTAAACATCTTTTTAAAAGTACTGTAATCATTTCAGCAGGGGGTGGCTCTTACAGTGTAGTGACACAGCATATAATCTCTTTTCTCCTGTTTTGTGATATCATGAGCTTGCCTTAATGCCATTGTGATAGGCTTTGAGAGTAAAGATGCAGAGTTTTGGGGAGAAGCACAGAACTGTTCTGTATGGTAGGTGAATTTGGGTGGATCAGTGTGTTCCATTTGCCTATTGATCAGGCCTGATTTCGTCTGTGGGTGCATGATATTTAAATGAGCTACAAGAGGTGGAGATCAGCAAGCTTCATAGCTTTCCCACTACCAGAAGGCGCAAAGTGCTATATTTGTAATTTCCGTTCAAGAGATGAAGTTAACTATCATTTATAGTAGTGTTAGGAACCCCTCCAGCCGGCACAACACAACCCGGAGTCTACTCTGCCAGTCAGGTGTTCACTGGAGCCCCTGATGGTGGGGACAGACTGGGCTGCAGACTGACAGAGGGTCGTGAAGTGTGTACCGGCTGGGGAGAACCCAGGCAAGAAGAGTCAGGTCCACGCAGAGGTCAAAGGCCGGCAGCAGGTAACAGTAATGATGAACAAGCTGAGGTCAGAGGTCACAGGCAAAGTGGCAGAACGGGTAAACAAGCCAAGGATCAGGGTCACAGGAAACACAAGCGAAGTCCAATACGAAGCCAAGGGTCATACACGGGAAGTCAAACGTAGATACAGGATACAGGGACTGGAACAAGCAGGTCAGCAGACTGGAGCACAGAAGCTATAACCGGCAATGAGGCAGCAGACCTCATTGCCTTAAGTACAGACACAGACCAATCAGCAGTTGAACACACTCCTGCAGGCTAATTTACTAGTATCCAGCAGGGCCAATCAGGGCTTGCCCCTGACCTACACAGTTGCAGGCTAATGCCTGTTAATAAGCCTAATCAGCCCACAGGCTGCCTGCTATGCGCATGCGCCCGGCTACCAGCACCGCCGGGACGCAGCGCTAGTGTACTAGCGTCTGGCCGTTGCCCTGGTAACAGCCGGACAGGAAGAGGAAATGACGTCCCGGTCGTCAAGGTGATGGCCGGGACGCTGGGGCGCATGAGAAGCGAGCCGCGGCGGCTGTGAGTACCGCCGTGGCTCGTGACAGTACCCCCACCTTGAGGAGGGGTCAAGGGACCCCGACACCCAGGTTTTCTTGGAAATTTCCTGAAGAATTCCTTCAAATGTTTGGGAGCATGGAGTTGTCTCCGCGGAACCCAAGAGCGTTCTTCTAACCCGCGGTTCCTCCACTGTACCAAAAAGTGCACCTGTCCTTGCACTTTTTTGGAATCCAAGATTTTCTGAACACTGTACCTCTGTGGCTTGCCTGAAGACTGGGCTTGAGCTGGATAAAGAACTGGTTTTAACAGAGAACAATGAAATGTGTTTGGAATTCTTAACGAGCCCGGAATTTTTAACCTAAATGCAACAGAGTTCACCTGCTTGATGATGGGAAACGGCCCAATTTAGGGCCCAACTTCTTGCAAGGTTGCTTCAGCCTGATATTTTTTGTAGACAGCCAGACTTTCTGGCCAACCTTAAGAGAGCAGGGGGTACGGTGTCGGTCCGAAATTTTTTTTGCAACAAGTGAGGCTTGTTTTAAAGATGAATGTACTTTCTTCCAGACAACTCTGAGATCCCTGGCAGTGGAACGGATCTCCTGAATACCAACGGACTGGAGTGAATACAAGGAGTTAGATCTGGGGTGGAAACCATAATTGCAAAAGAACGGAGAGGTTTTCGTGGATGAATGACAGGAGTTGTTACAGGCAAATTCTGCCCAGGGCAACAAGGAGGACCAGTTGTCATGGAATTCCGATATGTAGCATCGCAAGAACTTCTCCAAGGACTGGTTAACCCTTTCAGTCTGCCCATTTGACTGAGGGTGGTATGCAGATGATAAACTGACCTTGATTCCCAGGAGGGTACAGAATGATCTCCAGAACTGCGCTATGAACTGGGAACCCCGATCGGAGACGATGTCTGTAGGGAGTCCATGGAGGCGGAAAATGTGTTGAATGAGCAAGATTGCCAAATCTCGAGCAGTAGGAAGCCTAGTGAGTGGAATGAAATGCGCCATCTTGCTGAACCGGTCTACCACGACCCAAATGGTATTGTGTCCCGCAGAGGGTGGCAGATCGACTATAAAGTCCATGGACAGATGTGTCCAAGGTTTACCAGGGGCGGCCAACGGAACTAACTGACCTACCGGGCGAGTCCTGGGAACTTTGTTCCTGGCACAAACTTCACAGGACCGGACGTGACTCTTGACGTCAGCAGACAGAGACGGCCACCATACAGTACGGGAAAGGATTTCCAGTGTTTTGTAGACTCCAGGATGCCCAGCAGTCCGACTGTTGTGTGCCTCAGCAAGGACTGTCTTCCTTAGATGAACTGGGACAAACAAACATCCTGCCGGAGTGTTATCAGGAGCCAACCTCTGGAACCTTTGTAAGGTACAGCTCAAATCTTGAGTTAATCCGGCATGAATCATAGACACAGGAACAATAGGATCTGGGCAGGTGACCGGAGCATGATGTGCCAGGAAACTTCTAGACAGGGCGTCCGCTTGAATATTTTTGGAACCAGGACGATAGGTGATAATAAAGTTGAACCGAGTGAAGAACAGCGACCACCGAGCCTGTCGGGGGTTCAGACGTTTGGCTGACTGTATATACTGTAAGTTTTTATGATCCGTTAGATCTGGTGTGCAGCACCTTCCAACCAGTGCCGCCATTCCTCAAAGGCCCATTTAATTGCCAGCAATTCTCGGTTTCCCACGTCATAGTTGGTTTCCACTGATGAGAACTGACGGGAAAAAAAGGCACATGGATGTAAGCGGTGGGTCTGGGGGTCTTTTTGTGACAAGACGGCCCCAGCACCGACGTCAGACGCATCTACCTCAAGAACAAACGGTACCCTAGGATCCGGATGTCTGAGAACCTGAGCAGACACAAAAGCTTCCTTTAGGGTTTTGAATGCATTTATTGCCTGTTGTGACCAAACAGTTGGATCACCTCCTTTGCGGGTCAAGGTGACGATAGGAGCCACGATATCAGCAAAGCCGCCAATAAACCTCCTGTAGTAATTGGCGAATCCCAGGAATCTCTGGACCGCCTTGAGGTTATTCGGTTGTATCCAATCCAGAATTGCTTGGACCTTGGTTGGGTCCATGGAGAAACCTTCTGAGGAGATTAGATAACCGAGGAAGGATACCTTCTGGACCTCGAACTCGCATTTCTCGAGTTTAGCGTAGAGGTGATGTTCCCGTAATTTCTGTAGGATTTGTCTGACATGACCCTGGTGCACAGACAACGATTTTGAATATATGAGGATGTCATCTAAGTAAACAACAACAAAGTGTCCCAGGAACTCACGTAACACCTCATTAATCAAGTCCTGAAATACGGCAGGAGCATTACTAAGGCCAAACGGCATGACCAGGTATTCGTAATGGCCCGAGAGCGTGTTGAAAGCCGTCTTCCACTCATCACCTGCTCTAATACGTATGAGATTATAGGCCCCACGAAGATCAATTTTTGTGAAGATAGTGGCTCCTCTTAATTGATCAAAAAGAACGGAGATGAGGGGAAGGGGGTAGGTGTTCTTAACCGTAATAAGGTTCAGCCCTCGATAATCGATACAGGGTCTGAGTCCACCGTCCTTCTTGGGTACAAAGAAACACCCCGCTCCTACTGGGGACTTGGATGGCCTGATGAAGCCCTTCTCCAAGTTTTCGTCAATATACTCCTGCATGGATTTGGTCTCTGGACCAGAGAGAGGATACAAGCGTCCCTTGGGTAATTTAGAGCCCGGAATGAGCTCAATGGCACAGTCGAAATTGCGGTGCGGTGGTAGTGTGTCAGCAGCCTTTTTGGAGAAAACATCCCAATAGTCATGATACTGAGAAGGGAGCTGCTCCGGAATAGACTGAATAATACGTAGAGGTAGTGTCAAGCAAGACTGTGTACAATGGGGGCTCCACTGGACAATTTCTCCTTTTGCCCAATCCATGACGGGGTTATGGCAGAATAGCCAAGGGTGGCCCAGAATTAAAGGAACCGAAGGACATTCGATAAGACGTAAGACTATGGATTCCGAATGGAGAGCGCCAATGTTCAACTGTAATGGTGGGGTCTCCCAAGTAATCTTGCCGCCTGGCAACGGACTACCATCTAAGCCACATACCGTAATGGCAGATTGGAGTTTAATCCGCGGAATACCAGCAGAGCGGGCAAACTCGATGTCAAGGAAGTTGCCAGCAGCTCCACTGTCAATGAAGGCTGATAGTTTCGTAGAACGAGCACTGAACGTGAGCTGTGCAGGGACCAATAGTGCATTTTTCTGGGAGACAATTTGTAGACCTAAGTGAACTCTCCCCTCGTTCCTTAGGCATGCTCGTTTCCCGACTTGTTTGGGCAAGAACGGGAGAAGTGGCCTCTTGCGCCACAATATAAACATAAGCCTTGTGACCGTCTCCTGTCTCTCTCCTCAGAGGAAAGACGGTATGCTCCCAATTGCATTGGTTCCTCACCATCCTGGGAGATAGGAACGAAGGCGGATGGAGGTGATGACGTTTCCTTTTCAGTTTTCCGCTCTTTAAATCTCCTGTCAATTTTAATGGAGAGGTGCATCAGATCCTCCAGAGAGCTAGGAGACGGGTATTGCACCAGCGAATCTTTAATCTGTTCAGATAGGCCGACACGGAACTGACTACGTAAGGCAGGGTCGTTCCATCCACTGTCAGGTGACCATCTACGGAATTCCGCGCAGTATTCTTCTGCCGACCGTCTGCCTTGTTTCAAGGACCGTAGGTGAGCTTCCGCGGAGGCCACTCGATCCGGGTCATCATACAGTAAACCCAATGCCTCAAAGAAGGAGTCTACGGACTGCATGGCCGGACTGGTCTGTGGCAAAGAAAACGCCCAGGACTGGGGGTCACCCTGTAGAAGGGAAATAATAATCCCAACTCGTTGCTGCTCTGAACCGGAGGAGCGGGGTCTCATCCGAAAATAGAGCTTGCAGCTCTCCCTGAAGTTCCGAAACAAGGTTCTATTTCCGGAGAACCGATCCGGTAAATTCATTTTGGGCTCACAGATGGGATCTGGAGGAGATTGTGAAGCTTTTGTGGCTTCTTCTTGAACAGACATACGCTCAGCCAATCCCTGCATCATCTGATACAAAGACTCAACATGGCCTGCTAGGGTTTGTGCCGGAGACGGTGTGGATCCACTTGCATCCATCCTAATCTTGTCTCCGTGAGTGGGCCGGTTATAATGTTAGGAACCCCTCCAGCCGGCACAACACAACCCGGAGTCTACTCTGCCAGTCAGGTGTTCACTGGAGCCCCTGATGGTGGGGACAGACTGGGCTGCAGACTGACAGAGGGCCGTGAAGTGTGTACCGGCTGGGGAGAACCCAGGCAAGAAGAGTCAGGTCCACGCAGAGGTCAAAGGCCGGCAGCAGGTAACAGTAATGATGAACAAGCTGAGGTCAGAGGTCACAGGCAAAGTGGCAGAACGGGTAAACAAGCCAAGGATCAGGGTCACAGGAAACACAAGCGAAGTCCAATACGAAGCCAAGGGTCATACACGGGAAGTCAAACGTAGATACAGGATACAGGGACTGGAACAAGCAGGTCAGCAGACTGGAGCACAGAAGCTATAACCGGCAATGAGGCAGCAGACCTCATTGCCTTAAGTACAGACACAGACCAATCAGCAGTTGAACACACTCCTGCAAGCTAATTTACTAGTATCCAGCAGGGCCAATCAGGGCTTGCCCCTGACCTACACAGTTGCAGGCTAATGCCTGTTAATAAGCCTAATCAGCCCACAGGCTGCCTGCTATGCGCATGCGCCCGGCTACCAGCACCGCCGGGACGCAGCGCTAGTGTACTAGCGTCTGGCCGTTGCCCTGGTAACGGCCGGACAGGAAGAGGAAATGACGTCCCGGTCGTCAAGGTGACGGCCGGGACGCTGGGGCGCATGAGAAGCGAGCCGCGGCGGCTGTGAGTACCGCCGCGGCTCGTGACAAGTAGTAGGAAAGGGCACATAGATTCACAAATAGACCAAACTCCACAACTATGGAACTTGTTCCCTTACTGTACTTTCCAAAACTATTTAATACTTTATTGAGGATCATACAGGTAGTTCAAAAAAGAAAATCAAATATAAAAGTGTCGAAATTTTGTTGTTTGCCGGTTAGCCACCCAATCATCAGCACTACTGTCAGAAAAGTGTCCGCATCCCTGTGATTCAGCTCTCCTGCTCCCAGAGGCTGGAAAAGGACCCATTAGCAAAGTACCAGCTGGTAAGCATCTTCTGAATGACCAAACTCAGGGACCCAACTTCTGGTTGGAGCGAGGGAAGTTTTATATGAGTGAATGTCTTCAATCAACAAATTATTGATAGAGACAGCACTGTTTTTAAGGATAGTCATGCACGATCAGAGCCATAGTTAGAGTTACTGCTCCCTTGGTGAGCAAATACATCTTAAATTATTGTGCACCCCACATGTTCAAGCTCCTCTTTCAGTAAATCAATCAATCCTAAAAGCATTTCTATGCTGTCTCCTGATCATGTATATAGATTTGTTATAACATGTTGTTGGTTAAATATCAGCTCTTAGTGGGTCATGTTATATGTATTAACCGCATACTGCTGCAATGCTTGTATAAATCTATCTTCATATATAAAGGGGAATAAAAACAATGCACCAAATCTGTTGCATTAGAAACACAAATAATATAATGCAGGAAATTTCAAATTAAAAGCATTCTTATTTTTCTACTTTTGTGCACCAGGTAACATGTACATGTGACAAAGATAAAAGACAGAACACTGCAGTATATCAAGTTTAATTTACATATAGGCTGTAAAACATTGCTTCAAGAAACTTTTCTATCTTTATGCTAGTATGCATATTTTCTGTAACATAGACTTGTTTCCACTTCAACTACCTTAGCGTGCAAAACTGGAAGCTGGATGTCAATAACTTCCTCTCATCTACCAAGAAAAACAGAATTCATGTTTTTTGCATTAAAGATATGATTTGCTTCTGAAACATCTGTCACTATTTTTCTGGTGGCAATTATGTGGGCTGGATATTGCCGGGTACCTTGAGAATTCACAGAATACCTTTGAAGCAACACTGGAGAATTTAGCTGATGTAAAATCTACATTCTTCATAAGACAATACGTTTTTATTCATTCTAAATAAACAACTCCACAAGTTTTCTACTATTGCAGAGTTATTCTAAACTGTTTACTTTTTTATACCTGTCATGTGACTAGTGATTCTGAGATGGCTAATGTTATGTTACGCTGTCTCTGGTATTAACTAGTGATTGTTTACATAGAAAACATAACCATATGCAATACTATAGATCAATTATAAAATGGGGAGTGTAAAAGGTGGATATGTTTACTAATTATAGTACATGTAATGAAAATGCAGCCTTATTTCAATATACATAATTTTGAATTGTAAATATTAACATAAAGAGCAAACAGTGCTAGCACTTCAATGGAACTCAACATACCTTTGAATTCCTTCCGTCTTCACTATCACCTGTGCAGTAACAATAGACAGGACCAGCTGCAGCTACACATAGGGCGGAGTCAGCGGTGCCTCTGTTTTTTTAACTCTGGTGAGAGCATCACTCTGGAGAATACCTTCATCTACCTTTACTGCCAGATGTCTCCACCAATTAGGTTATACAATGCATCCCAAACCCTTCCAGTAAACACAATGCAATCCAAGGCAATTACTTTAAATGGACAATTTTCATCCTTTTGACTATCCAGAATACTGAGGAAAATCAGGACTATGCAAGTCTTAGTTTTGGGACACATCGAAGCTCATTTACTAACCATGCATTTAGGTGCAACATTTACACAGTCAATCAGCAATTACCTATCTAGTGTAAGTTAGACGATGAAAGTGAGGGCACGACTTAGTGCTAAGTGTAAATCCAGCTAGGATGTGCAATTCTGCAAGATGGCAAAACTATGTTGTGTTGCAGCAAGGGTAGATTTACAAGATTAAGGGGGTCATTTACATCTGGATACAAGGCCCCATTTTTTAGTGTAATATATGCAATTTTGTACTTTACATGCGCACCACAAATGCATATCTCTTTTCCATATTAAGAATTCCGCATATCCCGACTATCCTTTAAATGAATGAATTGTGTACAAGTGAATAAAATCATTTGAGAAAGTGATGCCAGGACAATTAAGACCACTGAATATGTGAAAACAAAGATAGTCTGCGCTCAGAAACAAACAATATATAAGTCAATATGTGTCAGTGAATATATATATATATATATATATATATATATATATACACAAGTGGGAAATTTTGTGTATAATATAGCTATATATTTCCTTGGTTTCACTGCTTTGTAATTTGTCTTGGGAGTCAGACCCCTCCCTTCATGGGTGCTGCATACTTTACAAATGGAAACTCAGGAAGGTTTTAACTGTGACAACCTGAGTACAGTTATTGTTACACATTTATGACCTACAGGAGATGCCTTCATGTTGGCTTACCTCAATATGGCAATACTGTGCACAAAATCTGCTACTTATATACTTATGTATGTGCTGACACATAGGGGGAGATTCAATTTGGCGCAAGGTGTCTCCGAAACATCAGCAGAGACACCTTGCACCAATGTTATGGCTGGAATCTCCGCTCATTTATCCTCACACCCCATAGAGCTGCAAGGAAATATGAGCAGAGATTTTTACCGTAATTGGCGGCAATGTACGTAGAGTGATGTATACGCGTCACGCTGCAGGCAATTAAATCTCCCACATAGCAATTTATATATTGTTTGTTTTAGACTGCCAGACTATGTTTGGCACCTCATTGTGCCCGGAGAGGGTGATTGTAGGAGGAAAGGGCCGTACAAGCATATGCATAGTACACTAAAGGCGTGTTCAGGTAAATGCCACTAATTTAGACATACATGTTATAACCCATATGGGGTGTTATACTAACAAAAACAAAACAGAATTCCAATGCTCTGACCAATCAATGAAGCCGCTCGTTATTGAATAGAAACAATCGCTTATTTCCACTTTAATTATACTATAATTCTTATTAGTATATAAGACATATTATGATAATAATGTATTTATTAACACATTTTCACATTATTTACTCACACACTTGTTACTTTATTATTTAAACCGTAATAAGCACTAATTCAGTAATATAATTATCACATTGTAAACCTATTTTCACTACAATTATTATTATTAAACCTATTTTCACTACAATTATTATTATTATATTGTATTATTGCACTTCTAACATTTTACTGTTATTTTTAATTTACTAATATTGACACACACAATTTTGAATATTGACAAAAGTTTGACATTTTTACACCTAATCACTTACTAATAAAGGCACTTCAATATATAGCTAAACATTTTCATAATTCACATACTTCCCTAATTAAATGCAAATAAAAATAAAATATGTTTTTTGTATTAATCAAACCAACCAATTTAATAATAAAATATATCTATCCATTTTAATATAAAATACATTATTAATGGATACTCACATAAAGACATCTCATCCTAGACCTTACAATATAACTAATTAGAGAGTGAGTCACATGATTGGCAAATGAGGCTGTCAATCAATGAGAGTGATACCGTGATAGGCTAAGACCTCCTTAAATAGATGGCGAGACGTTTACAGGCGATGAAGCCCAATAGGTGAAACATACAGTACATTAGGATCAGGACGTCATTTTTTACATCAATACCCATTAAGATAATGACTGGCACAGCAGCAAGATTTCTCTGCTGCTAAAATATTACATACAGCCCTATCTGTACAAAACACTATGTTCTTATTCAATACTGTCCGCAATAAGTAACAGAGACAGCTAGCTAGGATATATCTAGGGACTCCTACACTCTTATGAATGACAATGTAATGAAACGTGTCATAAATACATCTTGAACTTAAAATGTTCTGATAGGTCCCAGCGCAAATAATCAAGAACACCATGTCAAATTGAATTATCAAAGCTTTTTCATCACAGCACGTTTGAACTAGAAGACGGGAGTAAGTAAATAATCTTTGCGGCTGAATATAGGCTGGATGCATGTTCTGGATAATTAACGTAACCTAGGACGGGAAATTGATTCTGCGCACAGTTTTCTCTGCTGTCGGCCACAGTGGGGTTCTTGGCTCGATGTGGCTTGCGGTTGGCCTGGACCTCGGGTAGTCAGTTTATACTTTCTTTTTTTTAATAAACATTTTTATTGAGTTTTACAAAAACATACAGAGCATAATAGGGTATAATATGAAGGGCTAAACAAGCTTACATATCAGAGGTATCACTTGTAAAAACAGGACATATAAAATATATATCTGTGTGCAAGACCTCAAGATAGACATAGCATGTTATGTTTGATTAATACTGCGAATTGAAGGAAAGTAAATTAGGGAGAAAGAAGAGGAGAAAGTAGTAAAGGAAAAGAGAAGGAATCAGGGGATGGGGGAGTCACTGACCATAATAGAAAGTAATGGTGAAGGTAAGTATTATAAGTGGATTATTGACTTATTTGAGGATTAAGAAAGTTCAAAACGCCAAGGGTGGGGGAGCCATGGTATTCAGTCCAGGGGCTCCAGACCCTCGTAAATGGGAGCTTATACTAACTTTATGTCTGTGCTTCCTGTGAGATGGGGTTAATCTCCAAAAATATGTTTCTAGAAAAATTATTCAGAGAGGTCTGAGGTTGTTCAAATCATTATCCTTCAAAGGTGATATAGAATTTACAAAGAATTGGAATAAGACTTTAGATTAGTGCTCATTCAAACTCATGGATTTATTGATCCAATATAGAGAATCAAAAGTGAAGTTGATTGAAAGTAAGACAGATAAACTAACAATTGAATTAGAAACTCTAAAGAACTCTTTAGAATTTAATGAAATATTATGATAATTAACTCAAAGGTGGAAGAGTATGAAAACTGAAATTATCCAAATTAAGACGAAGAAATTTAAAAAAGATGAAATTAATTACCAGAATGATACAGTGCACTCTTTAATCGGAGACAAGAAGTTTTTGATAAATCTGCTTGAAAGTATACCATAGGTTGAAAAAAAACACATTTGGATATTATGGAATTCAAAGACCGTAGGAGGTTAAGAAAAGAAGTCAAATTGACCCCACAAAATAGAGAATTTGTTAAGAGTGATGCTTATTATTCTACTGAGAATAGCAGATCGATGCACTTTTTATTAGTTTTTATATGGGAGAAAACAGAGGAGGGGAAAGATACATAATATAATTGTCAGAACAAGAATTAGTTTCCAAAGGGCATCAAGAACATCAAATCCAAAATCGTCTTGCGTTATCCGAGGCCAAAAAGCCAGGGATATGATGGACCAGGGAGGTGATGACATTATTTGATTGGCAAGAAGTTTTGCAAACAACTTGAGGTCCATGTTCAGTAGTGAACTAGGTCTATTTTTTCCACAGGACTGCGCATCCACCCAGGTTTTGGTATAACTGTGAAGTCTGCATGGGTGGTGGCCTGGTTAAATTTGGAGCCTGATAGTATGGAATTGAAAAGCTCGAGAAGCATGGGCATGAGGTGGTTAACAAAGGTTTTATAATATATGGCTGTAAAACCGTCAGGGCTAGGGGCCGACGGATTTTTAAGTTCCTTGGTTGTTTAAGTGATTTCTTCGGTCATGATAGGTTTATTAAGGTAGTCAGATTATAATAAATCAAGATTGGAAATTTGGGGTAACAGATTATAAAAGGAATCGTAAAAGTCTCGAAAGGTGTCGGCTATACATTTAGGGTCGTAAGTAGGGAGCCAGAAGGAGCCTTAATGGAGGGGATATGGTTGCGTGTGTTTTTGTCTCTTAGTTTTTTCTCAAGAAGTCTAACTGCTCGGTCTTCCCTCTCATAAAACTTCTGATGAAGCCATTGTAACATTTTGGTGGCTTTTTTGGAAAGGAGTTGGTGTAGTTGACCGTGAAGTGTGATTAGTTTGAGGCGGGTTGTACGCTTTGGGAAGTGCTGGTGTAAAACTGTGAGAGATGCGATCTGTGTTTCAAGTTCCGTAATACAAGTAAGCTTGGTCTTCCGTCTAGCGTAAGATAAACCAATAAGTGCACCACGTATGGTGGCCTTGTGTGCCTCCCAAAGAATTGCGGAGGTAATATCCAGGGAAGAATATAAAAAGATGAATTCCTTGATAGAATTAGAGATACGGGTTACTTGATCGGGCTTCAATAGGAGGGTGTCTTCTAAGAGCCATTTCGGGGGGGGGGGGACGGGGGGGGGACGAGGGCGGGTTGAGGGAGGGAAATTTCAAGAATCATCAAGGTGTGGTTGGGTCACCTGGACAAAAACATCGGAATTGACAAGTTGTTGGGTGGTCAATCGGTCAAAGAATTAGGTCAATGCAGGTGTGTAGGTTATCGGGAGCTGAGAACTGGGAATATTGCCTACCAGTAGGATGGGAGAGATGCCAGGCATCATAGAGTTCATGGGATTTAAGGATGAACAGCAGATTCATGGATGTACAACATAGGTACCGGAAAAAATGGGGGGAATGGATTGCCAAAAGAGGATGGGTCAAGTGACCAGGTAAAGGTTGTGGGTGCGGGTAAATGAAATATAAACCAAGGCTATGAAAGTACATAGTGAAGATAGAGAGGAGGAAAACAGTCCAACCAAAACAAAACAAATGCAATTGAAAAGTTAGGTAAATAACAACAGATGCAAAACGGCGTATGAGCCATAATAAATAGGTGATGAAACGTATTGAGTTTATATTATAAAGTATTTGGTGTAAATAAGATAAATAAACAACAGAAAAAACACATGTGTTATAGGGTGTAAATACGTGAACCAGCCGGGAGGTTTTGTAAAGCGCTACGGAATCTGCTGGCTCTATATAAATAAATGTTGATGATGATGTTGATGATGGATGTCACTGTGTCAGTCGAGACCAAAGGAATATGAGTGAAAAACTTAAGGGGACATAAGATAAGAGTGTAAGAAAACGTTTATTCCAGGTGTCCATCTCCACAGTGACATCCCAAACATGAAGAAAGTAGAAGAAAATGTTGTTCAATAGAAGAATTCTTTGAAGTCTGTGAAACTAAGAAATATTCAATGGGTTTAGGACATCAGAAGTGAGGATATTCAGACCTTAAACATTTATAATATAAACCATGGATAGAAGAAAAACATTTCAAGCAGTACGCAGCAAACGCAGTGGAAAAATATTAGGGGGTAAATGTATCAAGCTGAGAGTTTTCTGGCAGATTTGAAAAAGTAGAGATGTTGCCTATAGCAACCAGTCAGATTCTAGCTATCATTTTGTAGAATGTACTAAATAAATGATAGCTAGAATCTGATTGTTTTTTCAAACCCAACCGGAAAACTCTCTACTTGATATATTTACCCTTAGGGGTCATTATGCTTTAAACCACGAGAGTGGTAACCCCGGGGAAAAAGTGAATAACACTGGAGTACCAGCAAAGTGTAGCTCCCGAGCATCCCCCGAGATAGCGACCTGCTAACGAGAGGTAGGCAAGAAGAGAGACAAAACAGCGCATGAACCATGAGGAATAAGTGATAAAACTTAGTAAATGACCGCATATTATTACAGATCTGGTGTAAATTAAAGTAAAAAACAAACAGTAAATACACATGTTTAAAGGGGTGTAAATAGGTAAACAAGCTGGGGACTGGTTGCCACTAATGAGCGGGGTCGAACAGTGTAGGATACCGCCATAAATGACGCAACCAGCACCAGGCTATAATCCCCAGAGTGTGGTGCCTTTGTCATAGTTGGACACAACCGCAGCCTGTTCATCATGGAGCTCAAATCCTCAAGAGAATCGCGTCCGCAATAATAATGTGGCCGCCTCAGGTACACAGATATAATGGAACTTGCCAATAACATAATGTACAATTCTTCTATACAGTGTCCAGAGAATGTGGTGCGAAACTTCAACTCAAAGTTGACTTTCTGTGATTCAGGTCTGATTGGTTGCTATCGGCAACAACACCAGTTTTCCTTTTTAGAAGGTTTCCTAAATCTACCCCTCAGAGTGATTCTTACATTACTAGAATTTATGGCGGTTAGAAAAAAAGCTCTGTTATACTTGGATTGTTTTGAAACTTGTGACAGGTTTATGTTTTCTAGTGTTGTAGCGTAGGATAGGTTTAGTACTAATGTTAGGTAGATGTAAGGGTTTGCAGTAAAGCTGGGTACACACTACAGGTTTTTCAATTAATTACCGTGCCAATCGCACGATAAACAACTGTCAGGCCTGATATTACATTAGTGTATACGCTCCCACCATTATGTTTTATCGTACCAAAGCACATTGCATCATTTGATTTGATTTTATAAACTGACTAAAAATCACTATCAACGATGGCACAATGTCAGTTTGAAAATCTCGATCAACGATTTAATTTGCTTTGGAACGATAACCGTTGATTGTTCCAAGGTACACAATATTGTAATATTGGGCCAATCAGTAGTTTATCTTCTGATTGACCCAATAATCAGCTGAAAACATTGTATTGTGTCTTAGTTGAGCACTCTTCTCTTTAAAACAATTGGTCTTCTCTAGGCTTAGATGGTTCTTTTACAGCCTCTCATATCCAAGTTTTTTACTTGGATAGTTCTAATAAAATGTTTTGACTTTGCACTTTTATTATAACTAGAGATGCTCACTGACCCCCGTGTTTTGGTTTTGGTTTTGGTTTTGGATCTGGATTACCGTCATGTTTTGGTTTTGGTTTTGCCAAACCGTAATTGCGTGTTTTGGTTTTGGTTTTGTTTGGTTTGGTTTTGCAATTTGTTACAAAAATTAATTTTTTTTGGCCTAAAATAACATAATTTAGGTATTATTTTGTACCTACATTATTATTAACCTCACTAACACTAATTTCCAGTCATTTCCATTCAATTTTGACCACTTCCTAGGTCACAATATGATTTTCATACACTTTCAATGAAAAATTGCTGCAGTTATTGCCAGTGATAAGAAAAAGGCCATTGTCATGCCTGGGCATAAGACTAAAAATCCACCTCTTAAGTGTGGAATTATTTTACACAAATCCTGACAACAGTTCTCTAGCCATTTGTAGCGTTTTTAAAGCCACACTCAGTAGAGCTAGGGACCTTAACCATCTGGGATCCTCATCCATATTACGTCATTTTTCAGCGAGTTCTTCGAAAGCTGTTGGGAAAATCAGAAACTTAGGTTAAAAAAAAAAAACAAGCAGTCCAGTATCATCTGCCTCCCTTCTCTCATCTACATCCCAGCACCTGCAATCTACCCCCCCTCCCCCAACACCTTCATCATCAATATCACCGGAACCAATAATTTACAGTTAAACAATCCTTTGCAAGAGGAAGCAAGTTTGAAATCTGTCACCCAGTCGCAAAGCGGATCACAGACGCCATAAGGACTATGCTAGTATTAGATCTGCGTCCAATGTCCATTATTAATGCAGCTGGTTTTAGACAGTTACTTGAGGTGTTCTGTCCCTATTACCAAATTCCATGACGACACCATTTTACTAGAAAAGCTATTCCTCACCTCTACCAGAAAGTTCTTAAAAATGTAATCATTGGGCTACAAAATGGCATTCTACCCACTGTACACTTAACCACAGATATGTGGGCAAGCGGAACTGGGCAAAGTATAGATTATATGACTGTGACAGCCCACTGGGTTGGTCATTCGCCTTCACCAGCAGGGACAGCAGCAGCAAATACCCAAGTACGTCACATTTTTCAGAAGTAGGCTACTCTGTATATCATCAGCTTCACTAAGAGGCATACAGCTGACAATCTGTTCCAAAAACTAAGGGATGTCATTGAAAGATGGCTAATCCTGCTTGGACTCTCCTGAGGATATGTCATTTCTGATGACGCCCCCAATATTGTTCAAGCATTACAGCGGGGTTGAATTCCATCACATTTCCTGTTTTGCACACACAATCAACTTGGTGTTACAGAACTTTTAAAAAATGACATGCAGGAGATGCTGTTTGTGTCCGGAAAAATTTAGGGCCAATTTCTGTTTTCTGCAACACCATGTAGGAGAATGCAGCAGCTGCAAGAAGATTAGCATTTGAGGGGAATGTACTTTAGTCCAGCGAAGTAGTTACCTGTGTAGACATGGTTAGCTTGAGTCAAGTGATTGCCTTAATAATACATTTTGACAAAGAGCTACAGAAATTTAATGTGTGACATAAAACAAAGTAAATGTGCTATATTGTAATTGTAGACAAAATACTTAATTTGCTTCGCAAGGATCCTGTTACAGTTTACTGGATACACTACTAATCTTGATTAACGCTTGCTTACCTGAGGTGCGGAGTCTAACGATCTCCCCGGTATTCACCAAGAACCGCCGCAAGGCGGGATGGGCTTTGCTGCCAGGAGTCGCAGGTCGCGGTCCTCAGGTTTGCCCCAAGATGTAGTACAGCGGGATAGGAGCAAGATGAGAATGGTCGGACAGGCCGGGTAGGTACACAGGCAGGCAATGCAGACAGAATCGGAAGAAAATCTCAGAGTCAATCAAACCGGGTCGGTACACGGGTCACCAGAACAGATGTGTGGTCAGCTAGCCGGGTCGGTACACAGGAGGGCAAACACACAGGAAGCAGGAACAAGGAGGACACAGGAATCAGGAGCCAGGAACTGGTATGCTTTTATACTGTGTTCACTCTTGAATTCCCCGACTTAGGTAACGATCATGTGACCTCCTTAGGTAGCGATCACGTGACCGCCGAACCAGAAAGTGTGGCTTCCGGGTCCGATGGAGAGGCGGGGGAACGCAGAGGGGTAAGTATTCGTGACAGATCCAAGACCTATCAACATCTTGTTTAGACGTCTTCTCCTTCAGTTTCTCTGGCAACTGCTTGTTGTAAAAAAAATTGCTTTCCCAAGACACCCAGTGGTGATGCAGATGATTCCACACAACATTTAGATATTTGCTCTGCTGTAAAAGAATTGGCCAAAAATCGTGACAGCTCTGCCCTAAAATGAACTACTAATTCCATTTCGAAGGACATTATCGGCAATTACATCATAGTACACAGACTTCTAGTATGGTGGGATGAATTAGTATTGTTTGAGGAAGATTAGCACTGAACCCTGCCACCTCTCCTGTTTCTGAGTGAGCTATGGTACAATAAAATGTAACTGCAGATTGTCAGTCCTATTATTTCTATTTCAGCAATTACAATTAGCAATGGAGCAATGGAGCTCTTCTCTTTGGGTGTTACCTATAGAACGCAGTAGAATTTGCCTGCAAATTCTACAGACAAGCCTGCTTGTCTTCCTCTTCATCAATGACTCTTAGCAATTGAGCACTCGACTTGGGGTGTAGATTACACCCAAACCGTATTAGTGCAAATTAGGAAAAATACAGTTTAATCCCTGCTAGGCCCTCCACCATCCTTTGCATGTTAATAGTAGGATTGGTTGCAGTTATAAGTTATGTGCAAGGTCACACATTTTTTTGTCAAATCCTTCAAACCAGCCCAGATGTCAAATTGTTGTGGTCTGCCACCTGCGTCATCTCTGCTTGTGTTTGGAAAGTGCAAATTGGTGCCATAACCTCACGTGCCAGAACTGCTGCCACTGGTGCCACCCTGCTGCCACTAGCACAGGACTTACACAATCAACCGCATCCTCATCAGCGCCCTCGTCGGCTACCCAAATCTCCCCCTCATCCACTTCTAATTCCAAAGTGTCATCCTCACTTGGTGTATCACCGGCTACACTCGAGCTGTTCAGGCACACATCAGCAGAACTGCTGAAAGGGCCCTTCTTTATGGGTATATTATCAGAATGCTCACGATTAGACATACCACTGGTGGATGGACTCTCCACAGGGATTTGTGTCATTTCTGATTCTGAGCATACTTTATCCTCTACTGCCTTACTGTTTTCTTGCAGCTTGTCTTTGACGCGTAACAGTAGTAGTGTACCTCTTTTAGACTCCAAATTACTTGGTCTTAATTGCTCACGAGTGACCGTAGAATAAGAAGGCTTGGTAACATTTTTAGATCTGCCACTAATAGAGAAAGGCGAAGGCCTCAATTTTTCTTTGCCACTGCATGTGTAGAATAACATGTTGGCAATTTTTTTTTTTATCGGCACTTAACTTTTCCTCAGTTACACTTCTTTTTCGCTTCAATGCGGTAAATTTCTTTTTGGTGAGTGTTTATTTTTGCCTGATTTCAAAAGACTATGTAGTTTGACATTGCCTTTCCCAGATGACATACTGGGAACACTACCATCAGAACTGGTGACAGAACCTGGTTGATGATTCTGCTCATATGTGGACTGCTTTGAATCCATTATAATGAGGCCAAAGCACTTGTAGTGCTAAAATGACTTTTGACAGCTAGAAAAATTAATGCAAAAGAATGGGGAACACCCCAAAAGCACTTGGAGTGCTAAATATTTTTTTTTAGACTGCTGACATATATGACTTTTGACAGCCAGAAAAATGAATGCAAAAGAATGGGGAACACCCTAAAAGCACTTGGAGTGCCAGAAATTGAACACAAACCCTCCTCTATTCTCCTCTTACTGCTGTAACATCTGGTATTAAGATTAGAATGGTATTGACTAGAAACAATAATGTGTCCAATTACTGCTCTGTCCCTGCGCTGATATAGCCTGTGTGACCTAACCCTGCTTTCTCCCTCTGTCAAATGGCGATGGATTGCTGTGGAGGCTGGTATTTATGCTTTTCAAATCTCGCGAGAACCGAGCTCATAAATACGAATACGTCACGATGACGTTTTGCCTCGATTTCGATTCTGAACGGGCGGGAGAGTACCGAGCGTGCTCGTCTCGGTACTCGGATAGGCTAAATTCGGATGAATTCGGATCTCGGGAAACCGAGCCCGCCCATCTCTAATTATAACTGCTCTGATTTATTATAAGTAGACATTGTTTTATTCCAAGTAATTCAATTTTCTTGCTCACTAGTTTCTTTGTTTGAAAACAACTTTGTTGGCTGATATAACTTCTCCAGTGTTAGTAAATGTGTCACAACACAGCAAAGTGGCAAATTGTCAGCAGCAACCTGCACAATGTAACAAGATTATTTCAGAAGTGTGACTAAGTAGAAAGAAAAGAATAATAAATACATTATTTTATGAATGAAAATTATTGCTATGACTTAAAGAGAAGGAAGTAGCTGGATTTCATCATCATCATCATCATCATCATCATCAGTTATTTATATAGCGCCAACATATTCTGTAGCGCTTTACAATTGGGGACAAATGTAATAAACTAATAAACAAACTGGGTAAAACAGACAAAGAGGTGAGAAGGCCCTGCTCGCAAGCTTACAATCTATGGGACAATGGGAGATTGACACATGAGGTTAAGTATACATTTTGCATCTTGGCCCAGCCAGACTGCAAAGGTAGGGTGACTCATAAGCTAAATGATCCTGTCACACAATAATGTTGGTCCGGGGGTAGTTGTCTTGTGTGAAATTGTGTAACAGGCTAAAGGTAGTGAGGTTAAGATGGTGGTTGAGGAATATTATACGCTTGTCTGAATAGGTAGGTTTTCAGAGAACGCTTGAAAGTTTGTAGAACAGAGGAGAGTCTTATTGTGCGAGGGAGAGAGTTCCATAGAGTGGGTGCAGCCCGAAAAAAGTCCTGTAACCGGGAATGGGAGGATGTAATGAGGGTGGATGAGAGACGCAGATCTTTTGCAGAACGGAGTTGCCGAGTTGGGAGATATTTTGAGACAAGAGAGGAGATGTATGTTGGTGCAGCTTTGTTGATGGCCTTGTAGGTTAGTAAAAGTATTTTATATTGGATTCGGTAGAAGACAGGCAGCCAGTGTAGAGACATACAGAGTGATTCAACAGAGGAATAGCTATTTGCAAGGAAAATCAGTCTTGCCGAAGCATGCAAAATAGATTTTAGGGGTTTGAGTCTGTTTTTGGGAAGACCAGTAAGGAGGGAATTGCAATAGTCAATGCGGGAGATGATTAGTGCATGAATTAAGGTTTTAGCAGTGTCTTGTGTGAGATATGTGCGGATTCTGGAAATGTTCTTTAGATGTATGTAACATGATTTAGATATAGAGTCAATGTGGGGAACAAAGGATAGGCGTGAATCAAGGATTACACCTAGGCAGCGAGCTTGTGGGGTGGGATTTATGGTCATGTTATCAACAGAGATAGAAATGTCAGGTATGCTCTTGTTGGCGGGTGGGAATATTATTAACTCTGTTTTAGAAAGATTAAGTTTGAGTTGACGAGAGGACATCCAAGATGAAATGGCAGAAAGACAGTCAGTTACACGGGACAACACAGATGTCGAGATATCAGGAGAGGATAGATAGATTTGGGTATCATCCGCATAGAGATGATACTGAAAGCCAAAGGAACTTATTAGATTTCCAAGAGAAGCGGTATAGATAGAGAACAGCAGAGGACCTAGCACCGAGCCTTGTGGTACTCCAACTGATAGGGGAAGCGGAGCAGATGTGGCTCCAGAGAAATTAACAGTGAAAGAGCGATTAGAGAGGTAAGATGAGAACCAGGATAGAACTGTGTCTTGAAGACCTAGGGATTGCAGCGTTTGTATGAGAAGAGAGTGGTCAACTGTGTCAAATGCAGCCGAGAGATCAAGGAGAATTAGGAGAGAGTAATGGCGTTCAGTCTTAGCAGTGATCAGATCATTAACAACCTTGGTCAGCGCAGTCTCTGTGGAGTGTTGAGAACGAAAGCCTGACTGAAGAGGATCCAACAGGTTGTTTGCGGAAAGAAAGCGTGTGAGGCGAGTGTAGGCAAGTCTCTCTAGAAGCTTGGAGGGGCAAGGGAGCTGAGAGATGGGACGGTAATTTGAGAGAGAGTTTGGGTCGGAGTTTTGTTTTTTTAGAATAGGAGTAATCACTGCATGCTTGTATAGTGATGGAAAGATGCCAGTAGAGAGTGAGAGATTACAGATTTGAGTTAGAGGTGAAATGAGCACAGAAGACAGGGATCTACCAATTTGCGAGGGAATAGGATCAAGAGGACAGGAGGTAGAGTAGGAAGATAAGAAGAGCGTAGAAATTTCCTCTTCATTTGTGGGGTCAAATGAAGAGAGGGTGTCAGAGGGTAGTGGGAAGGAAATGAGCTGATGGCTTGTTGAGGAAGAGGATACCATTTCTAGTCTGATCTTATCAATCTTGTCCTTGAAGTAGGTAGCAAGATCCTGAGCACTGATAGTAGATGGAGGGTTCGGGGTGGGAGGATTGAGAAGATGATTAAATGTATTGAAAAGGCGTTTGGGGTTAGAAGCCTGAGCATAGATAAGAGATTGAAAGTATGTTTGTTTTGCAGTGTCCAGAGCATTTCGATAGGAGTGGTAGACAGAAGTATATGTGAAGAAGTCATTAGAGCTTCGAGATTTACGCCAGTGACGTTCTGCTTTACGGGACAGTTTTTGAAGATTTCGTGTTGCTTTGGTGTGCCACGGTTGACATCGAAGTCGACGTGTAGTATGAAGTGTCGCTGGAGCCACTTGATCAAGGGCCGTTGCTAAGGTTAGGTGAAAATGAGGTACTGCCATCTCAGGGGATGAGAATGTAGAGATAGGGGAGAGAAGGTGTTGGAGAGAGGTGGAAAATTGTTGAAGATTAATAGAATTCAGATTTCTACGAGTATGAGGAGGCTTGGTTGAGTTAGACAGTAGAGAGGTTAGAGCAGTGGGGGTGAGAGTGTAGCTGATAAGGTGATGATCCGAGAGGGGGAAGGGTGTATTAATAAAGTTAGAAACTGAGCATAGTCTAGAGAAAACAAGATCAAGGCAGTGGCCATCCTTATGAGTAGATGATTCAATCCACTGGGAGAGGTCAAGTGAGGATGTTAGAGAGAGTAGTTTGGAAGCAGCTTTGGAAGGTGGGTTATCAATGGGGATGTTGAAGTCACCCATGATGATGGTGGGGATGTCTGAAGATAAGAAGTGAGGGAGCCATGCAGAGAAATCCTCAATAAATTGTTGGTGTGCTCCAGGGGGACGATAGATCACCGCAACACGTAGGGAGAATGGATTAAAAATGCGAATAGCATGTACTTCAAAAGATGTGAACGTGAGTGATGGGACATTTGGTAGAACTGTGTATGTGCACTGTGGGGAGAGAAGTAGTCCAACCCCACCTCCTTGTCTGCCTTCAGGTCTGGAGGTGTGGGTGAGATGGAGGCCACCATGTGAAAGTGCTGCAGGTGAGGCAGTGTCTGATTGCATGAGCCATGTTTCTGTTATTGCCAGAAGGTTGAGGTTTTTTGAGAGGAAGAGATCATGAACGGAGGTAAGTTTGTTACAAACAGATCGTGCATTCCAAAGGGCACATTTAAAGGACTTTGGAAGAGAGGGTAGACAGGTGATGTGTTTGAGGTTTGCTATAGAACGGTAGTGTTCTGATGTATGTGTGTGTGAGGAGTGTGGGGGACCTGGATTAGGTGATATATCACCAGCTAATAGAAGCAGAGTGAGCGAAAGATAGGCAAGGGGATTGTAAGATGTGTGGCCTTTTATTTTCTGGCGACAGGTGGAGGCTGTACTTGTTAGAGATAATAAATAGGACAACAGTTCATGGGTGTTAAATAGAGGTGAGTGGAGTAATGCAGGTGCAATATGAACAAATTTGTGTGTTGGTGGAGGGGTGAAAGATGACACAGTCCTAAAGATCATGCCATGAAATGAGACTACGAAAAGCAATTTGTGAAACATTGTGAAAAAAGGGGGTAAAAGCAAAAAGCAAGGGTATTTTAAGAATTACCTCTTAGCAGTCTTCCATATAAATAGACAAGTAGTGCAGAAATAGGCTGTGGCAGATGCTGCTTATTGCTGGGAGTTAAATCAAGTCAAATGTAGTCCAATGTTTGTCTAACTGTGCATTTTCGTCCACTTTGTGAGAAAATCCCACTTAGTGTAGAAATCACACACGTCTAACCCCACATACGTCTCCCCATAGAATGAAGCTAAGATGTAGTCAGTCTAATTTAGGAATACACTACAGATGTGCTAATTGGTCAGCTAATCAAAGGAAAAGAAAACATTTGTGGGAAAGGATAGAGGAGGCCAGATACCTATCATAAATTAGGCAGCAATAAAAGACTGTGCCAACCTAAGTTTAAACAGATAACAGTTTCCTATAACATACTTAAACACAGATTGCAGGGATGAAATTCACAGAATAATGATCAGAGTAGTAGTAGCAGCATGGATGAACATACTTAAACACAGATTGCAGGGATGAAATTCACAGAATAATGATCAGAGTAGTAGTAGCAGCATGGATGAACATACTTAAACACAGATTGCAGGGATGAAATTCACAGAATAATGATCAGAGTAGTAGTAGCAGCATGGATGAACATACTTAAACACAGATTGCAGGGATGAAATTCACAGAATAATGATCAGAGTAGTAGTAGCAGCATGGATGAACATACTTAAACACAGATTGCAGGGATGAAATTCACAGAATAATGATCAGAGTAGTAGTAGCAGCATGGATGAACATACTTAAACACAGATTGCAGGGATGAAATTCACAGAATAATGATCAGAGTAGTAGTAGCAGCATGGATGAACATACTTAAACACAGATTGCAGGGATGAAATTCACAGAATAATGATCAGAGTAGTAGTAGCAGCATGGATGAACATACTTAAACACAGATTGCAGGGATGAAATTCACAGAATAATGATCAGAGTAGTAGTAGCAGCATGGATGAACATACTTAAACACAGATTGCAGGGATGAAATTCACAGAATAATGATCAGAGTAGTAGTAGCAGCATGGATGAACATACCTGAAGATGAAAAGAGAAGAGAAAGATGAGGATTAGTTGCTGTGTTGTCTAACTGTGCATTTTCGTCCACTTTGTGAGAAAATCCCACTTAGTGTAGAAATCACACACGTCTAACCCCACATATTTCCTCCTTATCCTCATTCTTTTCCCTGGCGCTCTGTGTGTACGTCTTCTACTCCATGCCAGCACAGTTTATGCCAGGTTGACTTAATGTCAGTTTTCCTTCTGGTGCTCTGGTGTCTGTTCACAATCCTGCAATACTCACTTTTTTTCCTGGGCAAGCACAAAATTCTGGAGAGGTCACTTAGCTACAGTGCCATAGGATGGCAGGATATTTTATTATAGTTTTATATTTAGATTTTTATATTTGTTTTTAGATTTTGTTACATTCAACTGGTAGTTTGTAATTAAAAATTATTAAAAATTAGCATTTTATTTTATCATCATCATCATCATTTATTTATTTATATAGTGCCAGCAGATTCCGTAGCGCTTTACAATTGGGAACAAACAGTAATAAAACAATATTGGGTAAAACATAAATACAGAGAGGTAAGAGGGCCCTGCTCGCATGCTTACAATCTATGGGAAAATGGTTTGATACACAAGGGTAAGTGCTACATCATATTGAATATTTGTCCAGCTAGAAAGCAAAGATTACAAAGTATTTAGTGGGCTGTGTGCTCAGTCACACAACTATGTTGGTCAGAGGGTTGTTGTCTTGTGTTAGCTGTGTAGAGGGTGGTAATAGGGTAACCTAGGGAGATTAAGAGAGTGGTAGAGGAATATTATAAGCGTGTCTGAAGAGGTGGGTTTTCAGAGAATGCTTGAAGGTTTGAAGAATAGGGGAAAGTCTTGTGGTGCGAGGGAGTGAATTTCATAAAGTGGGTGCGGCCCGAAAAAAGTCCTGTAACCGAGAAAGGGAGGAAGAGATCAGAGTGGAAGAGAGACGCACATCTTGTGTATAATGGAAGTGTCGTGTTGGGAGATATTTTGAGACAAGTGACAAGATGTATGTCAGTGCAATTTTGTTTATGGCCTTGTATGTTAGTAGAAGAATTTTATATTGGATTCTTTTAAAAACAGGTAAACAATGTGGAGACTGACAGAGTGACTCAGCAGAAGAAAAATGATTTGTAAGGAAAATCAATCTAGCCGCTGCGTGCAAGATAGATTGTAAGGGATCGAGTCTGATTTTGGGAAGACCAGTAAGGAGGAAATTACAATAGTCGATGGGGAAATTGATGAGTGCATGAATTAAAGTTTTTGCGGTGTCTTGTGTGAGATATGTACATATTTATGTTTTTATTTAGATGATAGAGAAATCCCCTGGTGCAAGATACATACCCTCTTTAACCCAGTTTTTACCACCTAGACCCAGAGTGTTCTCTTCTGTCTTCAAAACTTGCAATCCAAAGATTTAAGCTAAAAACTACACGAGTGATGAAAAGACTGTTCCTTACAAGAGCCACAAATTACAGGCTTAGAGACAATCATCCTAACCAAACAGAGTAGCTTCGCTCTGATTGGTCAGATAGTAGGAAAGCTGTTCTCATTGGTTAGAAGAGTTTGATGCAATGTACTTCATTCATAAATTGCCTTCTTTTAATCTCCTGAGAATTCCAGTAAATAGATTGTGTAAGTCATAGATGATCTTCATGATATTGTGCACAAGTGGAGGATGCCAGCCCAAATAAAACAATCTAGTAACATAATATTTTGTTGCAAGTTTGTAGATATTCACATGCAGAGTCTGAGTGAAGTGTGACTTACATAATTAGTTTTTAGTTTATAGAGTGTGAAACCCCTTTAAGTTAGCGGATAAGAAGCAGTGTGGGTATGGTGGGGAAATGTTACAAAGGGTTCATGTTTGTACTCAATAACAGCAATATGTAGCAAACTCCACGGCTGCTAAAATATCTTATATAGAGCCAATATTTACATGTTTATCTTTACAGACATATCTGGAGATCTCTTGTGGGTGTGCATGCCTTTACTGTATGTTAGTCATTGAAGCTCACCCCAATCTGCCTCTCCTGGCGTAGAGGTGCTAATGCAATTTACTCGAAATTCTAAATTCCACATGCACAGCGAAAACTGGTTGCGGCTATTTGTCCATTGTCACTCACTGGACCGTGAGTGCCTCTGCGCTGGTGCGTGGCTCACTAGCATTCCTGCCGGCACCTATCCTGAACCGCGGCCGTCCGCCATCCTGATGGTCTGCGCATGCGCAGCTCCCAAGAGCTCTTGTGACTGTTGCTTTTAATCAATCTCAATTGGTTGATCAGGCAACTCCCTATTTAAGGCACCTGTGTGCATTACCTCATTGCCTGATCTTGGAGTCTCATTCCCTGTGAGTCTCTGAAGGTGTTCCCTGTGTTCTCCTAGTGTCTTCAGTTTCCTGCTGATTCCTGATCTACTCATCGCTGGTTTCCATACCCGCTACTATCTCCTGTGTACTACTAGTGTCTCCAGTTCCTGTGGATTCCCTGTGCTATTCATCGCTGGTTTCCATACCTGCTACAGTCTTCTGTTTCCTGCCTGTGTCCTCAGCTGGACTCTGATTACCGGATCTACTCACCTGTGGTTCCTACACTCGTCTCTGCCGTCCATTGTCTCTGCAGTTCCTGCATCTCCCTGTGGACAGACTGTTCTACTGAATAGCGGTATGCTTATCTGTTATTGACTTTCTATGTTTACTCTGCATATCCGCTAGGACAAGTTTCCACGCTCAGCAGCGGTATCCATACCCGCTATAGACTGTTATTGTTACGCTGCATACCTGTTTGGAATTACTGTACTACTCAGTCGTTATATGCATAACTGTGATTGACTATCCATTATTGGCCTGCATATCTGTGCTGAGCAAGTCTCTACCAAGCAGCGCCACACATACCGTTATATAGACTTTGTTGGATACGCTGCATACCTATTGGGATCAAGTTCCTCTGTGCTCTCAGTGTCTGCATCCTATTATCTTTGTATGTTTCCACTCATCAACACCTGTACACATCCTCACCTATTAAGCAGTGGTACAACTTGCTATACGCAGACCACTGACTTCCCTGCTACCTACCTGCACCTGGACAAGTCTTCTCACCATAAGCAGTGGTACAACTTGCTATACGCAGACCACTGACTTCCCCGCTACCTACCTGCACCTGGACAAGTCTCCTCACCATAAGCAGTGGTATAACTTGCTGTACGCAGACCACTGACTTCCCTGCTACCTCCCTGCATCTACTCACGTCCATCCTGATCTCCGTGTTCAAATCTGCCTTTCCACTATATCAGCTAGTCGCTGATTCATTGACCAAAGATTGCTGCAAGTCACTGACTTTCCTATTATTTATTGGCATTCTCTCTCCATCTGCTGTGATATATGTTCTGCTAGTCACCCTGCTACCAGAGGACCGTTGTGTGAACTTCACTACTCTGGTAAGCCCAGTCATCTGGTGAATTCCTGGGCAAGACTCCTAGTGCCCGTGACATCCATCTCTTTTTCTCCCATCCTCCTGATTATCAGTAACCTGCACTGGCCCTGACCACTGCCCCCTTTCCTCCTCTCCAGGCATAGGAGGGAGCATATGAGACTTATACAAAACTCTTGCACTGTGTATGAACAGTAAAACAAAGTGGAATTTTACGCCTGATAGTTGGACTTATGTCCAACTCTAAATCAGTCTCTTTTCCTAATTTGGCAGGATTTTAGAAACCGCCACTGTTATCAAGAAACCTCCATAGTTTACCAGCAGTTTTATCTTTTCCACATTGACATAGAGCCTCAAAATATTTGTCTTTACTTGAGTTGTATAGCCCAATCTCTCTTTTAAGTGTAAATCATGGACAACATTTTAGCAATGTGACTAAATTAATGCATTCTCACTATTCTATTTTCTGATTAATCTACATTTCTCCCCAACAGACAACAGTGATATGTTTTATACCAGTGTAACTTCTACACAGTACACTTGGGTCCATATGGTAATATCTCTGGACGCGGCTAAAGACTGTACTTCAGTTAAAAATGAAATTTTGAATGGGAAGACTTTATTTCAATTGAACGGGAAATGTTAAACTTGACAACTATTATAGAAACAGAACAGAACAGAATATTAGGATGCCCATTGTCTTTGCTTGATTATATTGGTATATATTTGTGACTCCATTTGTAAAGTGGAGGATGTAGGCCCAATTGAGAATTAGGAAGATATTCTGCTTTTACAGAAAAACAATTTTGACCTCTTCAAGAAATTGGCTAGCTCAACTCTTCATGTTTATAGACTTTATTATATACCTACTCATTAATTTAATAATTAGGAATGGGAAGATATTCTGCTTTTACCAGAAAAAACAATTTTGACCTCTTCAAGAAATTGGCTGGCTCAAATCTTCATGTTTCATAGACTTTATTATATACCTACTCGTTAATTTAATAATTAGTGTTGACCTGGGAAGGCAAGTAGAAAGTCGGTGGCCCAGGTTTTTATACCAGTATGCCACAATGGACAAATGGGTGTGACAGAAGAGTTTGGACATGGCTTATCTAATGTGTGTGTGTTTTGTCAAGGAGCTATAATCAAACACAGCAGCTACCAGTCCTATATGACATGTATATAACGCAGACTATTCTGAATAAAATACATAATTCTAATGACTGATATACAAAACACAGAGCAGCCTATTGACCCCTATACAATATAGAGAGCATTCTAGTAATCTCTATACAACACATAGAGCATTCTAGTGATCTCTATATGGCACATAAATCATTCTAGTAATCTCTACAACACAGAGAGCTTTCTAGTGATCTCTATACAGCACATAAAGCATTCTAGTAATCTCTATACAACACAGAGAGCATTCTAGCGATCTTTATAAAATACAGAGGTTATATTCGTGGCTGCTATTCAATGCCAAACCTGTCCCCAGAGCCTGATTAAGAGTTCAGGTCTCCCTAGGTTAATAACCTCCCAGTGCTCCCTCACTTTCCACACCATGCTAATACACGGTAGGTAAAAACTAACTCGTCCTGAATTTAAAATCCGTCTTCCTTCACACACCACATCAATTTTATGTTCTCGTGTTTTCGAAACTCGACTTTGGTTTTCATTAACAATACAACTATGTAGCAGAACAGTGGCATGAATGAGCGCTGAGGGTGAAGATGTGAAGACAGAGGGGACTGTCACGCCTGCAGCTGTCCCCATTCTTGTCTCTCCTATTAGCTTACGCTCAAAGGCCCCGCCCAAGGATGACTTATTATCTTCATCCTTTACCATGGAAATGTGTCAAGAGTAAAATCTCACAACATTTGTCTTTCATTTCCTGTTTTTACTTTTGAGAACAACTATTCTCTTATATTTTAAAATGAACTTCAGTTTATATCTCTCCCTGTCACAATTTTGGACACCCAAAATTCCCCCCCCCCCTTCTCCGCTCAAAGCTGCAGGCTATTGGATAATCAGGACTTGGCAGACCCCCCACTTTTGGTGGTTTTACAATACAAGTCCCATAAATGTATTTTTGTTCTACAATGCAGACACCCAATGGGCCTGAGTCATTAAGGAGAGTAAAGCATAAAAAAGGAGTAACTTTGAACCTGGGCAAAACCATGTTGTATTGGAGGGGGAGGTAAATTTAAAATGTCAGGACAGATCTTTTGTTAGGGTAGAGCATATCCTAGATCCACTTTAAATTTCAGTGTAAAAATAAAGCTATCAAGTATATGTGTGCTACATGAAAAACAGCCAGCATTTAACTTATGTGCAAAATAATAAACTAATTTGCACCCCTTGCATTGTAAAATGGTCTGTCCCGGAGAATATTTACTCCTTTTTTGCCTTACTTTCCTTAGTGACTCAGGCCCTATATCTATAGCAGACCTTCAGACCTCTGGTGGCTTTATAAGGCAGTTCCCTCTAATTTCTGTTAGTGATAAAATGCAGATCCCAGATCTCTGGTGGTGACCCAAATGAATTACTTATCCCTCCAGTGGTGCCAAAACTGTTTATCAGCACTCTGGAGAAGTTTCACAGTTTTTTGCAATCTAGTGGATAGTTCCAACCATTCCCCTATCAGTATTTGAAGACTGCTCACCACTTTTATTGCTAAATGGACCAATTAGCATGCTATAAATCATCTACTGGGCTTTGCAGAAGCCTGTCATACCCAGTAATTCTGTGTGTACACAGTTCTTCTGATGGTCAAGCAGCAGGCAAGTTACTTGCAAGGTATTTTGTTTGTGTTTTAAAAACAAACGGAATTGTAGTCAAGCATTCTCGACCATTAGGGGTGACCTTGCACTGTGCGGCAGATACAAAAGTGGAAGCTGCTCAAATCAATTTATAGGCCATAACTGGTGCTTGAAAGGGTGGGGTTATCCTGCAAGGAACATACACACAACATTTTTTCCCCCAGCACACTGCTATAGCCAGCAACAGATCTGCCATTTCTACTGTAGATAAAAATGCAAAAGTCTTTGTTGCACACATTTGCAAATGTATGTTTAAGCCATCCGCCACGCCAAGGCGCTTTTGCTAATAGGATGGTCCTACTCTAAACAATGAGAGTCCCATATATTTGGGCCATACATATGTGTTTTTAAATTGAGAGCCAACTTACCAAAGAGGTACCCCAGAAGCCTCCAAACAGCAATTCAGTGCCAGTACCCCCTCTCAGCTACTGACACCAACATGCCTCTCAGACAAATACAAAAGTGGAAGCTGCTCAAATCAATTTATAGGCCACAACAGGTGCTTGAAAGGGTGGGGTTATCCTGCAAGGAACATACACACTGTGCGGCAGATGCCAGAAGGAAAGAAGACCTGGGGAGGAGGGGGGGGGGCACAATGGCATTGCAAGGCCTCATCTAGTGGTTAAGAATGCAAATCAATCTGTGCCTAACTTAAAGCAATTAGTAATTTAGACAATGCACTTAACAGCAAATTACATATATTAACATCAATGTATTTGAATCATGGTGGAGTGTATACATATAATTGTTATGTTTGAAATAGCTGACTATTCAATTGAACATCCATGGAGTAGCAGAAAAAATATATCTTTTTTATTATTATACTTTAGATTAGAGGGCTATACATTTATCCTAGTATTGTGTAAACATCAATTTATGATTATTAAGTAAAGCAACAACTAGTTAATCTATAGTCTTTAATAAGCTCTAAGAAGTTTATTTGAATTTTTACCATTGTAGAGAGATAGCGTATTGTACTGTACTGTTTTTAATTTATGCATTTTTGCCTATTATTGGGTATCTAGCATCCGTTGCATTAAAAGCACATAAAACAACCAACCTAATAAAAAACAACAAATGAAAAAAATGTATCTTTCAATAGAACAATATGCTACAAAAAGGTTGATTTAATTGCATAATAAGTCTATTTAAAGTTACATGGGAATAACCCTTGGGAAAGCATCATAATGCTACCAGCTGGAAATCTAATTAAATGGACAACTTTGAGAAAAATACTTTGCCCTCTTACATGGGACCTCATATTGTGAAAACATCTTTGTTGTTCCAAAATAACCTTCAGCTCCATTCACATGGATAGGCCCTTTCGTAAATAGGCCATTACATTTTACATTACATTTTACTGCAAACTAGCCAGCACTTTTTCTGTAAAAACTTTGTATAATACACATCATTAATTTTTCTGGGTCACTTCCCTTACCCACAGACACTGCATGATTTGTTCTGAGAAGTGACATATTTTGAATCCCTGAAACTGCTACAAAACAATTAGTTGATTTGTGATATAGATGTATGGAACTATGTATAGCAGTGTTATGTTCAGGACCGCTGAGAGGGGGGGACGGGTACTAAACTAATTTTGCGGGCCCGGGCATGCCAGGGGGCTGGCCTGGGCCCTCACTGCCGACGGGGCTTTTTTTTTACTTTATTTTTTAATCTGATTGTCTCTCTTTTTTTTGGGGCGAGGGGGAGGGGTAGACGCTGGTGCCCCAATCATGTGAGTATACAAATACTCACATGACCGCTGTTCCGGGGTCTTCCCTCCTTGGTTTGCACTAAATGTCGGGAGTGACGTAATCACGTCACGCCGGACATTCAGTGAGGAGCGCCGCACAGAAGAAAGAAGACAGAGGAGAGAAGAGGACAGAAGAGAAGAAAAGAAAGCTGAAAGAAGGCAATACAAAGGTAAGTTAAGGAATGGAGGAAAGGCACAGCGTGATGAGAGGGGAGCGAGATAGAAGAAAAGATACAGTTTGGCAATGAAGAAGGGGGGAGGCACAATTTGGTGATGAAGAAGAGGGGGGAGGCACAATTTGGTGATGAAGAAGATGGGACGGGGAAGAAAAAGGCACAGTTTGGCGATGAAGAAGGGGGGGAGAAAAAGGCACAGTTTGGTGATGAAGAAGGGGGGGAGAAAAAGGCACAGTTTGTTGATGAAGAAGAGGGGGATGGGAGAAAAAGGCACAGTTTGGTGATGAAGAAGAGGGTGGGAAGGCACAGTTTGGTGATGAAGAAGAGGGGGCGGGGGGAGAGAGAAAGACACAGTGTGGTGATGATCAAGAGGAGGGGAGAGAGAGAAAAGCACAGTGTGGTGGTGAAGAAGAGGGGGCTACCATGGCACAGAGTGATGAAGGGGGGGGACAGCATGGCAGAGTGTGAAGAGGGTCAAAAGCAGCATGGCAGAGTGTGACGGGGGCAAAAACAGTATGGCAGAGTGAAGAGGGGCAAAAGCAGCATGGCAGAGTGTGACGGGGCAAAAACAGTATGGCAGAGTGAAGAGGGGCAAAAGCAGCATGGCAGAGTGTGAAGGGGGGCAAAAGCAGCATGGCACAGGGTGATGAAGGTGTGCCAGGAGAAGGGGGGAGCAAAAGCAGCATGGCACAGTGTGATGAAGGGGGGCCAGGAGAAGGGGGAAGCAAAAGCAGCATGGCACAGGGTGATGAAGGGGGGCCAGGTGAAGGGGGGAAAAGCAGCATAGAGAGCGCAGTGTGATCATAAGGGGACATAGCGTGGTTGTGATGAAGGGGCACAGTGTGATCATAAGGAGACACAGTGTGGTGATGATGAAGGGGCACAATAATGTGTGCGTGATGGCACAGGGAGATTTTGGCAATGTAGTGTGTGTGAGGTAGGTGGTGGCTAATTAATGGGTGCTCTTTTGTTTTTGGTTGATGGTGGGGCAATGTAATAGTGGAGACTATTAATTTAATATGGGGTGGTTTGGGGCTATTGAATGTAGGGGTGAGTTTGGGGAGAATGAGGTCTCTTTATTAAATGTAAGTATGAATTATTTAATGGCAGTAATGGTTGCGGGAAATAGGTATATTTCTGAAATGTAAATACTATTAATGTATTGCTGGGACTGTTTGTAGGGAGGGAAATAGGTTAATTTATTAAATGGGAATACTATTATTTTAATGTTGGAGCTGCAGGAAGGCCTAATTATTTATCGTGGGTGGTACTGATCTAACGCCTGGGCTGTTTGGTATTTTCTAAATGTACCCATTATTTTTTCCAAATAGGGCCCCCCAACATTCCAGGACCCAGACAAGCCACAACTAATGAAACCTGCAGCCACAGGTGGTGAACGTGAGAAGAACAGGTAGGAGAGAGCAAGAGAGTCTGTGAAATGTTGTAATTCTAGTGGGACAATCCCAATTTTGGTGTGTGTTCTGCCCAATGTAAGGTGCAGGCCAAGACTGTGAACTCTTTCTGTACACAGTGCATTCTTTATATACTACACTGTGGTGTTAGATGTCCTGACATATGTCCTTGGACATATATCACGCTCTGGCAAATTCAGGGCATAGCGATTTAGACCTGCTAGCTATGCCCCAATGATGCATAGCTAGCCCCCAAGTGTATGACCATACCCACTATCAATTTTGCGCCGCCGCAATTTTTTTTAACATGCTCAACTATAAGGGGGGCCCATGAAGTTGTTGTACCAGGGCCCTGAATTCCTCTTGACAGCCCTGAATAGGTTGCCTTATTTTACCAAATAACAAAGCATAACTTATTTTGTTTGTGGTGATGTAGAATGGAATGAAACCCAAAAAAGCAAAAACAGGATAAAACCCAAAAATCAGAATGCACTATGCTAATAATGATAATGTAATACAGTGGTTTACGTTTCACTAACTATTAATGCAGGACACTTGTTTCCACTTTTCTATGTTTAATTTATTTTCCACCCTTTAAAATTAGTAGAATGGTGCATCAGGGATCATGTATCTCCTGTCAAAAAAGATACAGAAGAATCAAGTTTTTACCCACAGAGCTAACACTTGAACATTCTGCTGTTCAGAGGGAGTTTTTTTATGGATATGTTTATGGCCATATGGGCACCTATGATATAGGTAATTCCTTTGTCTAGGAGAGCAGGAAAACTAGCTTGTTCCTCTTCATTAGTGTGGGGAGGACTTACCCCAGAATGTCTGGGAGAGAACATAGAAATTGTCAGTTACGCCTTTCATAAGCACTTAACACAGACAAAAATATACTACTCCAGAGGTCTATGTTTTCCCTTGTCCGAGTACCAGAGATGCTTGCAATGGCCACATATCAATTTCTCTAACTGGTTTGATGAACCGGTCCTACAAAAAGTTTTCTCTAATTTCTTGATTTTAGTTTGATTAAGAAAATCAAGTTAAATTCAAGAAAGCTTTACAGGTTCAACCATGTTCGAGCCGGTACGATCATAAATGCACTGGGTCATACACATTTGAGCTAATGGTTTTTAATTGCGAGCGGAGAACCTCAAACATTGAACACTGTAGTGTTTGACGTTTGATTTTTTAAAATAAACTTTTTTAACTTTCATTTTTTTAATTATAAATATTATTAAAATCATGTTTAGTGGCCCACCAAGAGCCCATTTGTTAGGTGGACCAGGTTGGGCCAACTGGTGGTCAACGGCATGCTGTGCTCCTTCCCAAAACTCCAAGCTAAGTACTCTGTGGAGGATAGAAAACATTGGGGCTATATACAGCTGTCACATTTTATTAGATCCATGGGGGAGGGAACTACCCCATTTTGAGATTTTGTGTGTCTCATGGACCACTCCCACTCATGCTAAATCTGACATCTATAAGATCCTCATGGACAAGCTTTTCAAGACTAAAGACTCCTTTACAGAACCTTGGGATAGAGACTTAGCCTCGAATACAGTCCATTTATCCTGGTTAAAGATCTTCAAGTGTTTCAGTGGTAGAAACTCATTAAAAACAACTAACTAGATAGTATAGATGCCCTTCCTCTCTTCACAAACTCCACCCACAAGTTTCTGTGACCTGCCGGAGATAAGACAGTGCTCCTGAAATGCTGTTCTACATATGGTGGGAATGTGCACTTATTATACAGTTTGGAGGCTGTCAGAAAGGATAGTCGGCCATGAGGTCCCGGGGGATCCAGGTTTCTGGCTACTTTCTCCCACCAATATCCCGATTTCCAAATACAAATAGTCATTATTGAAACACTTGACTAATGCAGCGAGGGCTGTTTTTCCTGTACATTGGTGCTCGACTTTATATGGTTTTATACATGTCAGTGGAAGAAGTTATCTTGTCTGCCATTGATAAATACTCGGTTTTCATGTCTACTTGGTTTGGTTGGCTGGAATTTAAGGAATCAAATGGATACTCGGTTGTCTTCTCCCTGATAAGTTCCAGGCGCAATTAACTTGCAACCCATAACGCCCATTCTTTCAGCTCCCTGAATCCTGCCTTTCTCTGGTGCATTCACCCTGGTCTTTATTTTCTCGGTCATTGCTCTTAACGTTTCAAGATTCCTAGCTCTGTATACATCATCTTCCCCATCCCCCACCCACCCCTCTCCTTTACCTTAATTTCCCCTCTCCTCTTTTATTTGTTATAAACACAAAATGAAAATGTTCTGGCATTGAATATGTTATGCAACTTGCTACGTGGCTCAAAGCCCGATCTTCTTTAATATATTTTTATGAATGCCACAGTTTATATCTAGCACTGTTCATTTATTCGTGACTGTCGATCCAGATTGTTTTGAAAATAAATAATATATAAAAATATCATGTATACATATTTAAAAAAAGAATATCCCAATGTGGATGGAGTACACAAACCACACACTTCCAACAACAAATTTGAATAGGAGTCTTTATCACGAACATGTTGTCACTGTGTCGGCGAAACTCAATAGAGTATCAAACATATTCAGTATTTTCAAGCATCTCTACCCAGTAGGTATTTTTACGAATCCTTTGGTCTAATTTTCTGTCTTGCTCAAACGTCTCACATTCCTAACACAAGGGCATCATTTGGCCACACATGACCTTAAACTCAGGCTGCTCTTGTGCACAATTGTACATTCATAGACAATTACACAAGAAAACATGAATACATATCTTCAAGGGTTGCTTAACATATAGAGGCTAAAGGGTTAATGGAATAAAAATACATTTATCATGTAAAAGTGAGATTAACCTTTGTGGGATGCCAGCACTCCATTTTGTTACACTGCAATACCATCTGCAATACCCAGTCACTTAATTATACCATAGTTCTTACAAAGGGCAATTACATTTGCCAACATCACTGACACCAGTGACACCTGCCTCAATCAACCAGTTCCATTTTTGAGCAACTGCATTTTAGATCCTTGTTTTGTCTATGTTACCAGATGCTAACATGTAAACCTACATATATATGGATAGCTATGGATTCTGCAGTATTCTACAAGCTTGGAACACCAGAACACATGTATCAGTTCGGAATTCTATGGAATGTATATGTAATGGAAAATATAGGTTAGTGCGAGACAATTTGTATTTTGCAGACATTTTTAATATCTCAATAAGAAATAGGAAAATAGGTCCTGCAGAGGTGGAAGATGATTTGGGCAGACGCAAAAGGGGAGAGAGCTCTGTCTTGCTGCCTCTATGCATGGCCCTTTCAAACAACTGCACAAAGCAAATAAGAGGAGTCAGTTATGAAGAAAAGAGATGAAATGGGCTGCCTGTTCTTCCATATTTGTCTTGATACATAGATTCTATAATCTATGTAAATTTCTTATATGATGTTGTTTTAATGAAGCTGGAGCAATTTACCCCATTATAGGTACATGATGTAAGGTATGGGTGGAGTATAGGGGTACCGGAGCTTTCTGATGTAAAACAATTGTATTTATTGCTGATACAGTTCATGTAGTAAAGGCATGGCTGGTGTCCTAGGAAGGTGAGAGCCACTTATGGTTTATTAAACCTCCCCCTTCAGAGTAAGTGCAGAGGGCACTGTACACTGGGGCAGGCTGGGCAGGGGGCCCCCCGTGCTGGTCCAACAGTGAGCTACTTTGGACTGGGTCACTGGGCCATCTGCATTTTTTTCCTTTAAAATAGGCTGCAGAGTTGAGACTTGACCACTAGGCTAAAATTTGCTAGCCCTCCCCTGGCTGTATACAACATATTTTTGAAGATGCACCTTTTCACCTCCCACAGACTAGTGCAAATGTCTTTTAAAATTCTCCCCTATATGTTCATATGTCGTGCAGGGTAGGGGGCCACTTTTCAAATACTTTTCACTTTTCAAATAAATATGTCTGCCCTATTTCTGTTATAAATACATCCTCTTGTTTTAAAGAGGAATAACTACATGACTAAATACTGAGATATCCTGGGTCAGATGAAAACATGAAAAAAATTAACTAATTTAATTTAATTAATTTAACTAAATTTAACTCTAATCTATTGATCTAAATTCTAGGTCCAACATTATCTGAATCTACCTCAAGATTTACAGTGGACCTTTCACCTACATGGAGGCATCCATTTTGTGGGTTGGGCTAATATTCATGAGCATATAGTCTCATTAATTCACTAGGAACCAATAACTCAAGATTGTAAGCTTGCGAGCAGGGTTCTCTTACCTCTCTGTCTGTATGTATTACCCAGTATTGTCTTATTAATGTTTGTTCCCAATTGTAAAGCGCTACGGAATTTGCTGGCGCTATATAAATAAATGTTGATGATGATGATGATGATTAGTTATATTAGTCAGATAGTGCTTCAGTGATTTCCCTGGTCACGATGGATGGCGACCATAAGGGGTCTGACATCATAAACGAGCATGGTCTTGGTGAATCTTGGACAAATTTTCCCCAATTTGTCAAATGAGCATGTTCTTCCCAGCACCCATCAGCAGTGTCCTCGCACGTAGATGAGCCATCAATTAACTTGAACATTTTTAGAGATCCAGGACTGTAACTGTAAATCAGCACAAATTTAATAACATTCTCACAAATTGTAAAAAAATATATATCATATGAATTCTGCTGTCTAGGTGAAAAATAGTTGGAACCTTTATATACAGGATTAGAAAGAGGCTATAAAATCCCAGACATTTTAAATAGGAGATTTCAGAAATCAGAATCCAGCGTGTTCTTCTGTAACCAGTCAATAATTCTGGTATTGACGATATTTATCCACTCTAGCCGGTCTTTCCTTCTGGTCTCCAGCCTTTGTAGTTCACGTTCTCTATCACTTTCATTCATAGTCGTTATGATGAACAGCTGCATCTGCAAAGTACAAACAGACAGAGGAACTCTTACTCAAAAACACCCAGATTACTAAAATGCATAAATAACTACATTTCCTGCTCAGTTAGCAGTCTTTCAAGGCTACATGTTTGATTTTGGTAAAACATACATATTAGTCTGAAAAATATAGGTAAAATGAAGCATTTTGTGAAGTTTCCTTCGTTAATCAAAGGTTGTAGATACAGATTGTTATGGCTGTCATGATTGTAAATGGGGACAATAGGCGCTGTTTCTGAAAGTTGTGAAACACTGCTAATTGTGTTTGTATTATTAATATGACCATGCTTATCTAAGTGCCAGGATTATAGCTAGTAGCTTGAGGGTTCTAGTAAGAATTGTGATTCTTGTGTTTGTCTGCCAGTTCCAATATATATATATATATATATATATATATATATATATATATATATATATATATATATATATATATATATATATATATATATATAAAAGGTAAATGGATTGGATATAGATAGATGGATAGATAGATAGATAGATATGGGTATATATATATATATATATATATATATATATATATATATATATATATTATACCCATATCTATATATATATATATATACATATATATACATATATATATAGATATATATATATATATATAGATATATACGTATATATATATATATATATATATATATATATATATATATATATATACACAACCATGCCCTAACTTTGGAAATGCTACCATTAATTGTACAAATTGGGAGGAGGTAACAATATGATGTTTATACAGTTATGTCGTAATATTTACAAAAATATAGGATAAGGATTCATTTCCACTGACTTTTTTTGCGTAATAATTTGCTGATGTCATAAGGTTGCAGAATTATTTTCTATCCTTCGTTTAAATCCTGTGAAAAGCATGCCAAACAAATGCTACTGACACAGGTTTGCTGAACCACCTTGCTGTTTTTTTCAGGATGGAATGAACAGCTACTAACATGCGACCCTAACACTAGCTTGACAGATAGTCCCCTCACTGGACATCGGCCACACACTAGCACCACAACACAAGTCCAGCTATTTAAGCTTCCTCCCAAGCACTACACTAGCTGTTCCCTTAATGAATGGGGCTCCACCTGTGTTTCTGTGCTGTGTGTGTGGAGGAGTGCACAGACTTAACACTCTCTGTAGCCTGAGCCTGCAGATTCCCAGGGAAACTATTAGTCTATTCTTCAATTCTATGTGGAATATTGCCCATATTGCCACAATCCCCAATCGATCTAGTATACAGTAAACTTAAAGTCCATTGTTGGATGGAACTCACTATATTAACATTAAATCATGTCTCTTACTTTCCTATTCACCAATTCACAGATTCACCATTGAATGGGTGCAGCAACAATGGAGAGGTGTCTCTAGGGAAGGGGAGGGTAATGGTATTAGAGGGGGACCTAGTGCTTCAGAAGCACTCATCATGACTTGGTTATACCACCTAATATTATGTGAACATGCCCCCTTTACGTTGGAGACGTGGGCATGTCCTGATTGTAAAAAATTTACTTTTGGGAGGTATAATTTTGTTGATGTACCTACCCCACCCCACATGTGCTTCTCATTCACACGTGCTGGGGAGTTCATTCTAATTTCCATATTGTAAATCTCACCTCTTGGAACTGAAAGTCTGAAGTAACTTTCCATCCAAAGTCTTGTAATAATGTTTCATAGAATGGACTGGTTTCGTTCATATTACTGAAAACATAAAGATAGAATTTAAATCAGAACACATATTTCAACACAGGTATTACATCTGCACTGTAATTTCTCTTTAAAAGGAGTGATAAACATGCTAGGAATATACAAAGTGTTAGGGCTAGATTTACTAAGCGGCGGGTTTGAAAAAGTGGAGATGTTGCCTATGGCAACCAATCAGATTCTAGATTTCATTTATTTAGTGCATTCTACAAAATGACAGCTAGAATCTGATTGGTTGCCATAGGCAACATCTCCACTTTTTCAAACCCGCCGCTTAGTAAATCTAGCCCTTAGTCTTTAAAGAAAGCAAAGTGGGAAATTGTGCTGGTGCACACTCTGTGCTGCATCTATCTGTATTAAATAAAACTACTTGCAGCATATTCACACGGGTGTTTTCACATCATTAGCTACAATTAAAAGAGAAATGAGTTATGAAGAGCCTGTGTGGTATCAATTTTGCAATGGACGTGGACGTTCCTGCTCATGGTAAACACAGAAATGTGAACCCTTTCCTGTGGTAGCGGTGGAGTTACTAAATCTCATGATCGCTCTGGATCCAGGTCCTACTGGCCTGTCTTTTTCTCCGGCTGCTAAATCTGGGCAATCTGCAATATTGTTGCCAATATTGATGCATGTTTGCCCACTATATGAACAGTATAAAGCAAATAATTTGTATAAGGCTGCAAAGGACTACATGCTATGATTGGTATTTTTGTAAGAAATACATTAGTAACAATATCTTCCAGACTGAAGGCTGCACAGCACTTTAGTACTTACATGTCATTTATTCGTTGCCAGTTGTCTTTCATGAACTCCCAAGCTATGTGTCTTCCTATATCATTCCTAAATAATTCCAACAAGACACTCGCCATAGTATCAGGATCAATATCCATGCTTGTCTCCAAATAACTGCACAAACCAGAAGCGTACAACATTCATCAGAGGTGGTTATCTATAATTGCTATATTTTATAGTATTTTCAAAGTTTCTTAAATTCGAACAGTGAAACATACAATGTTTGAATTTGTTGTGCACATAGAAAACCATTAATAAAAATACAAAGCAGTTATATAAACTTGAACCTGCTTGCCCTGCTTGACTTTTTTAGCCTATCTAAAGTTTGAACATTTATTGTAAATTTTTTAACTTAGCCAATTTGACAAACCGGTTTGAAAAACACTTTGAAACAAATATGAGCACCTCTAGTTAATGGAACTGTTAGTTTAGGTAGTAGTAACAAAATCAGTTGATATTTACTACAAGATGCCATTATATGTTTTGAATTATTAATAGAAATGAAACACTTCTAAACAACATGGAGTTTTTCTGTGTTAAAAATTAAAAGTTCATATGCAATTTAATTGATTATAACAGTTTATGTTAAAATTACAGGGAGTAGCTATTTAGCATTACTGCATTTCTTACTAGCACTGCATTTCTTACTATTGCCATAGGGGATAATGCCTGTTCATTTTGACCACATGCACTGTTTCATTAAACTTTAACGATCTGATATTTTAACACGACCATGCAAGAATAAGGCAGATTCTTCTCATGGTAATATATGTATATTTGTAAGTTAAAGGTCTCTCTATAGGTTAACAATTAAAAAATAAACTAAAAATAAGCCCCAGTTATCAATAGGATACAAGTATATTGTCACAATTAAACCGTAGCCTAGAGCCAGTGCCATATTTGTTGTTGAAGTCATATAATTGGATGAACGAAAGTATATTGGTTTAATATTGGTTTGCCGTGCGTATTTCGAAGCGTACGCCACGTAACACGTGGCGTGATGCGATCGCACGGTAAAATACGCACGCACACACTCGCATTACAACATTTAGTTATTTATACAATTCATATTGCTTCCGTTACACTGTAATTTATGAGCAGATAGCATTTGGTTTATTATTAGTTTATATAATATGATTATATGTACACTTCAGTGTTATTAAAGGTTTAGGTTATAGGAAAGGTGTCATGCCTGATAACATATTGAAGCCCTATTCATCAGAAGTTGTCCGGTGCAGTCGGCGAAGTGATCGCACATTGCATACTTTAGTTATTGATATTAGGGAATAAACCTTTTGTATGATGCTGGCTATGAAAGGAGCAGACCCCCTGGAGAGACGACCCCCTCCTTTGGATTCCTTAGATTAAATCAGCCTATGAACTGTTTGTCCTGGAGATACCCTTTGTCTGGACCTATGGAAGCAAGCTACGCCATTTGCATTGTACTCTGTAACACTGAATGAATATATACGATCACAGCTGCAGCTGCTAGCCCAGTCTACTCTGACCACAGTTATCTAAAAGATATACTGTTCCATTGGGACCCATGGAAGCGCAGCGATTGCAGCGGTATGTATGTATTTATCTTTTGGTATTGGCTGTGCTGTACTGTACTTTATCATAATATAATAATGTATTGAATTGTTGACTATTTACATCTGCTGAAAATAAACCACCATGTGCTTTGGATACACATACAATTGATTGGGCAATGCTTATTTAAAAACGATAAAATTACTTTAATAATTGGGGGCTCGTGAGTTTAGGAGTTACGTTACCGGCAGGTATGCAACGCTTACGTTATTCGGTTCCTCAACAAGGGGTGGATTGACGGACGTGTCGCATGGCAGGAAAGAACGTAATGTGTTTAAGACCTGTGGTTCACTTTGTGTTGAGAGACCGAATGTCCGTTGTTGCATAGACTGAAGGAACGCTAATTAGAATCTAGGGACAAGAAAGAAAAATGTTTCTTTTTATTGTCGTTTTACGTTTTAAAGGGTATTGCATTGCCTAGTGTATGTGTGCTTCCTGTTTTGCGTGTATGAACTTCCGGTATTGTTACCACGTGTTTAAACAATCATGTTCATAGTCTGTTATATATGTAACATAGTCTACATATGTGTTAATATGTTCATAGTCTGTTATATAAGCATTTGTTAAAACCTCTGTAAGACTACCATTGATTGGGAAATCTATTGTCTGTGCAGAAAACAAAAGGTTGTATGTGAATGGAATGCATAAAGATAAGAGAAGAGTTTGCATACTGTTGAAAAGAGATAGATAACGGAAGAATTTGCATACTGCTGAAGACAGACAAAGAGGTGATTTACTATTGAAAAGACAGAGATATCGGTTGCTGCCTGACCAGGGAAACTGGATGAGCAAGGTTGTGTTTGAAATAAGAACAATTTAATAGGTAGTATGTGGATTTTTTATGTAACATACGGTGCAGTTTAATAGGTAGTATGTGAATTTGTATGTAACATACGGTGTTATAGGTAATATACAGTATTGTAAGCTGTATATGGTGTGGGAATAGGTAGTATACAGGGTATACGGTGATATTGGTAGTATGTGAATTTGTATGTAGCATATGGTGTTATAGGTAATATACAGTATTCTAAGCTGTATATGGTGTGGGAATAGGTAGTATACAGGGTATACAGTGATATGGTAGTATGTGGATTTTTATGTAGCATACGGTGTTATAGGTAGTATACAGGGTATACGGTGACATGGTAGTATGTGGATTTTTTTATGTAGCATACGGTGTATTGAAGAAGCACGTGATTTAAATAAGTAGTATACAGGGTATACGGTGAAAACAGACTTTGTGGTAGACTCCAGGGTATCGAGGAGCTGATAGCCCTTTAGTCTGCAATGATATTTCTGTGTTAGGTGGTGTGTGGGCGTAGCCTGTGAAACCATCCACGGATAAAAAATCTCTAGTAAGTTCTGTTTGAAAGGAGAACAGGTAAAAAGTCTTTTGCGTAGCGTTGAGAAATAGGTTGTTTTCACAATGGATGCGAAGCAAACGCTAGAGATAGTTCGTGTTGTGCTGCCTAATGAATTGCCGGTTAGTTCAGCAAGATTTCTCATGTTTAATAAATATGGTGTATACGCAACTGAATATTGCGACAAGTGGGTAAAAATGACCAAGGATTGTGAAAGACCTTTCCCAAACATGGGTAGTTTTGAGTCAGAGGTGTTAAATATTGTTAGAAGAAAAGTGCGGTTGATTAAATCAACAAAAACAAGAATTGAACATGATAGCTGTTTAAAATTGTGGCAACAAGAAGGGTACACGTGGCAAGGAAGCGCGTGTTCAGCGGAAGTAAGCGTACCGGAAACAAGCATTCCGGAAGTGTGTGTTGCAAAGCGTGGCGAACTGAGCGCAAACACGCCCCCGACAAATTCGGGCGGGGGCGTACAGCCAATACCAAAAATGTGAAAACTGTAACTAGTAACTTGTATGTTGTTTTAAGTAATGTTAAAAGTAATGTTTCAGGACAAGGAAAGGGAACGGTTCCACCAGCAGGGGCAGCGGCTGAAAGTGGTGAGAATAATGTAAAGGTTAACACAGGGGAAGACATCCATTGTACTGCAGCAGCAATTTCAGCAACTAGTCATAGTGATTTGGTAGAATTACATCCTGTCTGCACTACAACAGTTCCCAATGGGAAAGTGGACAGAGATGGTGATGTTAAAGTTCTAATGGATGGCCTCAGGGAAAACTTGAAAAGAAGGGTGCAAACTTCATTACCAAACTGGAGAGAAATCACTGTAAGTGCTCTCAGGGAGTCAGTTATAGGACATGATAAAAGTATAAATGAACAGAAAGAGACACTAAGTGATAGGGTAATGATGGTAAGTATCCCAGCACTAGAGGGACTGCACACACGACCACCAGCATACAACCCACATAACAGGAAACCCAGAATAGTGAGATGTTACAATTGCAGAGAAGAAGGACACATTAGGAGAGATTGTAAAAAAGGAAGAGAAACAACATGAGGAGGAACTTTGTAGAGAGAAGAATGGATACCTGGGTTGGAAATCACATAGACATCCACAAAGGAGGCGTACACTTCTCTCAGAGGTTCCCCTACAATTGATTGCACACTCTGTAACAACTAATATTCTGGGGGAGAAATATAGCCGACTCTAGAGTTAATCTGTGGTAAGTATTAAGGTGCAAAATGTAGAAAGAAACTTATTTAAAAGGTAATCTTTGTTGATTTTGTTTGTTTGTTTTATGTTGTCACATGTTTGCTTTCCTAAATCGCTGGCCAATGGAAAAGAATGGAAATGTTTGTTTTGTTTGCTGTTTTAAGATAACTATCTTGTTTTTCTTCTCACAGATAAGGGTACACAGAAGATATATAAACTTGTTTTAAGTGTTTAAAAGGGGTGAGATAAAGAAATAGAAGAATTACTCTTGAAAGACTAATTAACAATAGACAAATGGAACACTCTTTGTTTTAGGCTGCAGTGTCTCATGATAATTTGTTTGGCTGAGAATCATTATCCAACAATGAAGTATATACATACTTTGCTCCAAAATATCGTTTATGTATCTCAGATGAGTCATCAACAGTTAATTCTTACATTTCTCTATTATAAGTTAGGAAAGTCCGTTGAAAAGGTATCTAGTCAATGAGATACCGAGTTCTTAATGAACAAATGACGGACGACACTGGATTGCACGGTTAAGACCCCCTAGTCATTCTTGGGAGGGATCATAGTTAAATGAATACAGCCATTTCCCCATAGAGTCAGAGTCCAATCCAGCTGTCATTTTGTTGTAAAAATCTCCCTTTCTGCATGTATGTTTGTATTGAAATCTTTGTATTCCCATCATTCATTGCTTTCCTATTTCTCATTCTTTACACAAACGCTAGTACCTCTCTCTCTCCCCCCCTCTCTCTCCCTCTCTCTCTCTCCCTCTCTCTCTCTGCTCTGGTAGAGATAAAATCAGACACAGTCTCAACAATGGGGCTAAGACATATTTTTTTTTTTTTTACATAAGACAAATTCAGAGATACACACACTAGATTGACATGAGTTACAGAAACAGTCAGGGGTTTTGTTTTCATGGGTATAGAAACTGCTGATTTTAAGCAGAAAGGTTCTGTTGTGGAAATACGATTCATGTTTTATAGATTGCATATCTGTTTTGTTTTTTTGTTTTATGATTCGTGCCTCCTGTACAAAAATGTGCCTTTATATGGAGGCACAAAGGGTGGATAGGAGATTGCTGGAGGTTAGGCCTACAGATATGCATCTCTGTATAGAACATTAGAGTAGGATTTTTACCACAAGATACGACATGATGTGAAACCCTAGAAAATGTAGAATTTTCGTGTTTTATATTTTTTTCACTGCTAGATAGGCATGTACTGGATACTGTTATATTTGAAGGAAGTGTTATAGAAACAGACCCCTTTGCCTTTCCCACTTAGTCAAGTAGCTGAGTGTGAGGTACTGAGAATGACATGTGAGTTGGCAGAGGGAAAATCGATTGATATACATTGGTCTTCAGCATTTTTCTAGTCTAGGGGGCGATGTTGAGGTGACTGAGAAATCGTTTTATAGCAATACCAGCACATGATTAGGACACTACATAGAGGACTTTATACAGTGACACAGTTACCAACTAAAGTAGCTGCTAGTAAAGTCCACACTTACACACACGACCATACATGGCTGTCACACCAGGGAGAACATAGCTGTCAAATAGACAGCAGGGTTTTATGTGACAGCTAACAAATCTATGTTTTGTTTTGTTTTTCGTTGTATTGTTTTAGTTTTAAAATGTGAACACACAAACACACACACACATGCATGCATACACATATTGGTTAATATAGGAAGATTTGTGTTACCTAAGGGATAAACTGTCTGGAAGGTGAAGAGATGTGGTGAGGAGTCTGGTGGACTCTGGAGAGATGGACAAGGTAGACCAATAGAGCCATCCCATATCCCTCCTGCTGATGGGTTTTCCTCCAGGTAAAACAAATACACGTCATCCAATTACCACCATGCAGGATCCTCAAGTATACACTGGCGTACCAATGAAATATGTCTGGGTAGAGGTGTATTGAAATGTGTCTAATGTATTACTGTATCATACTCAAAGCTTTTGTTATTCAATGTGATAGTCCTAGAGTTATAATAGATGATAGGGGTATTCATGTTATTGATAATAGAGGTATAATGTATGAGTAGTGGTAACAAATCACATACTTTCAATTAGCCATAAACCAGTGTGAACAGAAAGTAGTGGTACTCGGTAGAACAAATTGAATAGAATAAGAGTTAGAACTTGATTGAAGGGACTGATAGCTTCGGCCACTAGTCCTGTCCCGCTACCAAAAGATCACTCCTGGGCAGACTCCTAACCTGTCAGTTTTTGAAATGTTCTTGACCCCTCGTGAGATGAGATTGTAACTGGAAGGCTAGGTTAGATCTTGAGAGAAGGTAAATAGTGAGACAGCAACCAAGAACATCCAAAACACTGTTTCCTGAAAAGTCATGCTAACTGTCAGGATGTTGGATCGGGAGAGTAAGTTGTGGAGCAGAAATTTATTAAGCTTAGGTTATTTGACAGACAGGTACCAGGTGTAGGCTACCAGCATCACGGCTTCAAGGGTAGCAGAGACACACTGGTGCCCATTCCACCCACTGCAGAGGGGCCAACACTCAGAGAAGGGTCCAAGGGCACTCATGAGTCTGTACTGGAAGGCCTTGAATGCAGTTAGTAGCACCTGAGCCAAAGGCTAAGACTGTTGTCCAGCATGAAGTTGTAGTTTTTCCTGTTTTGCGTTCTCTCATTTCACTCTCTTCTCAGGACGGTTAATTCTTTTGATTATTAGCAGGTGACAGAGACTGGTTCAGGTAATGATGAGGAGGTATTGGGGAGGAAGGAGAAGTTAGTAGCATAATCGGTCCAGCCAATTACTCTATTCAATTCAGGGGTAAAGGAAAATGTGGAAACCCTGGAGCTTGGAGAAAGTGCGAGGGGCTATTGTCTGAGTAGCATTACATCCGTAAGTATAGCGACCCTATGGTTAGAAAAGAGATACACCCAGCGATGCCAGTCCAGTAATATTCGGACTAGGGAAAAAAGTAGGACACCTAGGTCCCTTAGTCTGAAGTCTCCCAATGCTTTGCAAACCGATCACTGTTCAATCTGAGTATTGGGAGACTGGGAAGAACGAACAGACAATAGCCCGCCCACAAGTGTTGATGAAAAGAACTGATGACATTATTAGAAGTGTGTATATTAATGCAAGCTGAAGGAGATTGCATATGACATTATTGATAGACATAGGATGATGCTATTGATGAACATGAAGTGTTTAAATGTATTGTCACGGGCACTAGGAGTCTTTACCCAGGGATCACCAGATGGTAGGCTTACCAGAGCAATGTAGATGGTAATAGGGTACTCTGGTAGCTGGGTGATCACGGAACATGAAATGATGGCCGATGAGATGCTCAGGAAAGTCTATGACTAGCAACACTGGTAATAATGAGGTAATAATACACAAGGAACTGTATGGACAAGGACACGTGAAGGTAGTCAGTGGTCTGCGATAGCAAGTTGTACCACTGCTATAGTGAGGAGGAATGTCCAACAGAAACAAGGAGGTGATGAGAGTCAGCGGTCTGCGGGTAGCAAGTTGTACCGCTGTCTGAGTGAAGGAATGGAATCCAAGTGGAGGTATCCAGGTAGTCAGTGGTCTGCGGTAGCAAGTTGTACCACTGCTATGTGAGAGGATGATGGAACAGGTGATACCGGAAACAGGGATCAGTGGTCTGACATCAGCAAGTTGTACCACTGAATATATATGTGAGGAGGTGCACAGGGGAAGACTGCAACACAGGATATACACAGGCACCTTATACACGATCCACAGTAATATGCACAATATAGATATATATATATATAAATGACTGAGCAGGTCTGCAATCTAGAAAGTCTCTTGAAGTAGTCCAGCACAATGATAACACAGTCAATGATGGCAATAGACTCAGCGGATAGCAGACTCCAGAGAGAACCAAACACAGTCCAGCAAGATATGCAATACACAGCACAGTCAATGAGAAGTATGCATACCGTGGTTCAGCAGTAGCAGTCAGATGGGATAGCAGCGGTACCTGAGCGGCTAGAGGCCGACTGGATAGAAAGTCCCTGGACAGGTGAGGCAGAGGTCTAGCAGGTGCAGCGCACAGGTGAGTAGACCAACAGGGACACGAATCCACAGGAGTCAGCAACACGTGGAACTGGACTCATAGGAGACCCAGGAGAATAGAGATGATCCAGCAGAGGGTAGTAGATGAGATACAAATCCAATGCTGACAGGAGGGTAGAGACCAGTGGAACACGTGAAGGCGTGGAGAGTGGATCAGCAGGAGATGGACGATAGCGCTGACCACAGCAGCAGGGCTCAGCGGCACACGGAGGTAACCAGTAGCGACCACAGGAACCAACAGCGATGGGAAACAGGAGTGCAGCGCAGGGCAGGAGCTGTAGATCACGAAGTGTAGCAGATGGTCATGAAAGCGGCAGTCTCGAGGAAGGCACAGCAAAGATGAGATGAGACTGTAGTGCACGGAGGCAGCGGATAGTAATCAGCTGGCAGTCACGATGTTGAACACAGGCGAGTTGCAAGCAGGAGACTGTAGTGCACGGAGGCAGCGGATAGTAGCCAGCTGGCAGTCACGATGATGAACACAGGCGAGTTGCAAGCAGGAGACCGTAGTGCACGGAGGCAGCGGATAGTAGTCAGCTGGCAGTCACGATGATGAACACAGGCGAGTTGCAAGCAGGAGACTGTAGTGCACAGAGGCAGCGGATAGGAATCAGCAAACAGACTTGATGAGAAGCAGGTGAGTGAAGTAAAAGCTGGAGTGCACGGAGGCAGCGGATAGCAATGAGCAAACAGTCACATTGATATAAAATAACGTTGAAGTGGTTTAGAAGACTGTAGTGCACGGAGGCAGCGGATAGGAATCAGCAAACAGTCCTGATGATACAGTTGATGGTAGAAGTGGTTTAGAAGACTGTAGTGCACGGAGGCAGCGGATAGGAATCAGCAAACAGTCCTGATGATATAGTTGATGGTAGAAGTGGTATGGAAACCACAGGAATAGAAGTGGTTTGGAAACCACAGGAATCAGCAGCGCTGAATACACGAGGAATACAGGAACACCTTCAGAGACTCATGAGGAATGAGACTCCAAGATCAGGCAACGTGGTGTTGACCACAGGTGCTTAATATAGGGAGGTTGCCTGATCTGCCAATTGAGTTAAAGGGGTATACACTGAAGTATAGAAAAGGGCTGCGCATGCGCAGACCCTCAGGATGGTGGACGACCACGGTTCCTAAATGTCCGGGAAGAGGCACTCACGGTCCGGTGAGTGACAGTACCCCCCCTTTTAAAGGTGGGCACAGAACGCCTGGAACCGGGCTTGTCCGGATTTTTGGAGTAAAACTTCTTCAAAAGGGCAGGAGCATTAAGATCTTCAGCTTTGATCCAAGAGCGCTCCTCAGGACCAAAGCCCTTCCCATGAACGAGGAAATGAAGACCTCCTCGCGAAATTTTTGCGTCTAGCACCTCAGTGACCTCGAAATCCTCCTCCTGATGGACTTGAACTGGCTGCGGAGCTGAGGGAGGAGTTGAGAAACGGTTGATAATCAGAGGTTTGAGCAAGGATACGTGGAAGGCATTAGAAATCTGAAGATTCTTAGGAAGAAGAAGTTTCACACAAACTGGATTGATGACTTGAATGATCCTATATGGACCAATAAAACGGGGGGCGAATTTCATGGATGGAACCTTCAAACGAATATTTTTAGTAGATAACCAGACACGATCTCCAATTTTTAGTGGTGGAATAGCCCGCCTCTTCTTATCTGCGAAAGATTTATATTTGATAGATGTCTTCTTTAAACAGGTTTTGACCTGAGACCAGATATTTTTAAAGGTCTGACAAGCAGTCTCCACCGCAGGAACTTGGGTGGGCGGGAGGGCAGGAAATTCCGGAAAAGACGGATGGTGACCGTGAACTACCAGCACTTGAGTTTTTGAAGATGACTCCTGAGGTCCATCTTCAACGTCCAATGACGTCACGAACGCCCGATGAGGAGGAAGGCGTTCAGACTGAACCTTATCACACAGATCCGTAGATGAAGGATCCTGTGGAGGAGGACCTGGTGGAATAGACAAATGCTGTCTTTCGAATGAAACCACTTGAGAGAAACAACGATGATGACATTCAGCTCCCCAAGATGTAACTTGAGAAGTGCGCCAGTCAATCTGGGGAGAATGACATTGAAGCCATGAAAGGCCTAAGACAATCGGGCTTGTCGTAACAGGAAGAATTAAAAACGAAATTTCTTCATGGTGTAGTACACCAATCTGAAGAGTTACTGGAGACGTACTCTGGGTGATGAGACCATTGATGAGACGTGATCCATCTATAGCCGTCACAGTAATGGGTGTTTTTAAAGTAATCACTGGTAGGGACCATTGATTCACTAGTGATTTAGAAATGAAATTTCCTGCTGCTCCGGAATCAATCAATGCCTGTGACTCAAAGGATTTGGTAGCAAAGGAAATCGTAACATCAAAAGCGCAGGCTTTAGATTTCCTAGACGATGGAGAGGACTCCAGGAACCCTAACCTTATCTCCCCAGTATTGGTTAGAGCCCGGCATTTCCTGGGACAAGAATTGAGCATATGCGTAGAATCGGCACAATAGATACAAAGTCTATTCTTTATTCTTCGGTCCCTCTCCTCTAAAGTTAATTTGGAGCGACCTATCTCCATGGGTATCACCGGAGATGAAGCTGGGTGAAATTGAGGATTTGAGAGAAGAGGTGTTTTAACCGAAGTTGTTTTCTCAGGTTCTCTTTCACGAAACCTCAGGTCTACCCGATGGCAAAGAGAGATCAAATCTTCTAAAGAGGAGGGTAGTTCTTGTGAAGTCAGTGCGTTTTTAATTTTATCGGAAAGCCCCTGCCAGAAGGCGGCAACTAGTGCTTCAGTGTTCCACTGAAGTTCAGAGGCTAAGATCCTAAATCGAATGACGTACTGAGCCACAGTGCGAGATCCTTGGCGAAGACGGAGAATGTTGGATGCAGCGGAAATGACACGACCTGGTTCATCGAATACACTTCGGAACGTGGAAATAAACTCGGCACTATCCTGTAACAATGGATCGTTTCTTTCCCACAGAGGGGAAGCCCATGCGAGAGCTTGTCCAGAAAACAATGAAATAAGATAGGCCACTCTGGAACGATGGGTAGAAAAATTTTGAGGTTGGAGCTCAAAATGAACTGAGCATTGAGTAAGAAAACCCCTACAAGTTTTGGGGTCTCCATCGTATTTTGACGGAGTAGGCAGGTGAAGCGTGGAAGCTGTAAACACCTGGGATGGCACTGGGGAAACGGAGGAAGGCACAGGAGCATCAACAGTAGTTGTGGCATCTTGTACAGACGGTCTTTGGGAGGCTAACGCCTGGTAACACCGCAGTAAATGCCGTTGGCGAACTTCCTGTTGCTCAATACGAGTAACCAGATGCCGCAGCATCTCTTTGGCGGTAGGTTCCGCATCTGGGTCTGTCATGGCCTGATCTTACTGTCACGGGCACTAGGAGTCTTTACCCAGGGATCACCAGATGGTAGGCTTACCAGAGCAATGTAGATGGTAATAGGGTACTCTGGTAGCTGGGTGATCACGGAACATGAAATGATGGCCGATGAGATGCTCAGGAAAGTCTATGACTAGCAACACTGGTAATAATGAGGTAATAATACACAAGGAACTGTATGGACAAGGACACGTGAAGGTAGTCAGTGGTCTGCGATAGCAAGTTGTACCACTGCTATAGTGAGGAGGAATGTCCAACAGAAACAAGGAGGTGATGAGAGTCAGCGGTCTGCGGGTAGCAAGTTGTACCGCTGTCTGAGTGAAGGAATGGAATCCAAGTGGAGGTATCCAGGTAGTCAGTGGTCTGCGGTAGCAAGTTGTACCACTGCTATGTGAGAGGATGATGGAACAGGTGATACCGGAAACAGGGATCAGTGGTCTGACATCAGCAAGTTGTACCACTGAATATATATGTGAGGAGGTGCACAGGGGAAGACTGCAACACAGGATATACACAGGCACCTTATACACGATCCACAGTAATATGCACAATATAGATATATATATATATAAATGACTGAGCAGGTCTGCAATCTAGAAAGTCTCTTGAAGTAGTCCAGCACAATGATAACACAGTCAATGATGGCAATAGACTCAGCGGATAGCAGACTCCAGAGAGAACCAAACACAGTCCAGCAAGATATGCAATACACAGCACAGTCAATGAGAAGTATGCATACCGTGGTTCAGCAGTAGCAGTCAGATGGGATAGCAGCGGTACCTGAGCGGCTAGAGGCCGACTGGATAGAAAGTCCCTGGACAGGTGAGGCAGAGGTCTAGCAGGTGCAGCGCACAGGTGAGTAGACCAACAGGGACACGAATCCACAGGAGTCAGCAACACGTGGAACTGGACTCATAGGAGACCCAGGAGAATAGAGATGATCCAGCAGAGGGTAGTAGATGAGATACAAATCCAATGCTGACAGGAGGGTAGAGACCAGTGGAACACGTGAAGGCGTGGAGAGTGGATCAGCAGGAGATGGACGATAGCGCTGACCACAGCAGCAGGGCTCAGCGGCACACGGAGGTAACCAGTAGCGACCACAGGAACCAACAGCGATGGGAAACAGGAGTGCAGCGCAGGGCAGGAGCTGTAGATCACGAAGTGTAGCAGATGGTCATGAAAGCGGCAGTCTCGAGGAAGGCACAGCAAAGATGAGATGAGACTGTAGTGCACGGAGGCAGCGGATAGTAATCAGCTGGCAGTCACGATGTTGAACACAGGCGAGTTGCAAGCAGGAGACTGTAGTGCACGGAGGCAGCGGATAGTAGCCAGCTGGCAGTCACGATGATGAACACAGGCGAGTTGCAAGCAGGAGACCGTAGTGCACGGAGGCAGAGGATAGTAGTCAGCTGGCAGTCACGATGATGAACACAGGCGAGTTGCAAGCAGGAGACTGTAGTGCACAGAGGCAGCGGATAGGAATCAGCAAACAGACTTGATGAGAAGCAGGTGAGTGAAGTAAAAGCTGGAGTGCACGGAGGCAGCGGATAGCAATGAGCAAACAGTCACATTGATATAAAATAACGTTGAAGTGGTTTAGAAGACTGTAGTGCACGGAGGCAGCGGATAGGAATCAGCAAACAGTCCTGATGATACAGTTGATGGTAGAAGTGGTTTAGAAGACTGTAGTGCATGGAGGCAGCGGATAGGAATCAGCAAACAGTCCTGATGATATAGTTGATGGTAGAAGTGGTATGGAAACCACAGGAATAGAAGTGGTTTGGAAACCACAGGAATCAGCAGCGCTGAATACACGAGGAATACAGGAACACCTTCAGAGACTCATGAGGAATGAGACTCCAAGATCAGGCAACGTGGTGTTGACCACAGGTGCTTAATATAGGGAGGTTGCCTGATCTGCCAATTGAGTTAAAGGGGTATACACTGAAGTATAGAAAAGGGCTGCGCATGCGCAGACCCTCAGGATGGTGGACGACCACGGTTCCTAAATGTCCGGGAAGAGGCACTCACGGTCCGGTGAGTGACATGTATTCTGAGCTTAAAGACATGCGTTGGACAGAAAAACCTGTTAAACTTGAAGAACTGTAGTAGAGAATTCTGTATAGCTGATACATGTTCTATTGTACCTTGTACCTTTCCAAATAATGTATTAAGTGTTTTATTGCACCCTTGAAGGGCATACAAAAGGTTATCTCCAAGCTCTAGAAGTGTACGGTTTATAGTAAAAGAAGAAATCGTTTAGAGGATTAAGACTCTCTCTTATGATAACTTGTTTAGATCTACAAACAGCGTGGTCATACACCAAGGGGGATTTGTATTACATAACAATGAAACGTGGTACGGAGATCCTGCATATAACATCTTTAAGAGGATAGTTTATTATACTATCAAAGGGTGGACTGTTGAAGTCGTATAATTGGATGAACGAAAGTATATTGGTTTAATATTGGTTTGCCGTGCGTATTGCGAAGCGTACACCATGTAACACGTGGCGTGATGCGATCGCACGGTAAAATACGCACGCACACACTCGCATTACAACATTTAGTTATTTATACAATTCATATTGGTTCCGTTACACTGTAATTTATGAGCAGATAGCATTTGGTTTATTATTAGTTTATATAATATGATTATATGTACACTTCAGTGTTATTAAAGGTTTAGGTTATAGGAAAGGTGTCATGCCTGATATCATATTGATGCTCTATTCATCAGTAGCTGTCCGGTGCAATCGGCGAAGTGATCGCACATTGCATACTTTAGTTATTGATATTAGGGAATAAACCTTTTGTATGATGCTGGCTATGAAAGGAGCATCTGCTAAAAATAAACCACCATGTGCTTTGGATACACATACAATTGATTGGGCAATGCTTATTTGAAAACGATAAAATTACTTTAATATTGTGGTATCCAGAGAATAGTAAAGACTTGTAATGCTCTCCGAGGAAAGTGAGAATATTGAGCTTTAAATTGTAATTTTCACCTGTGGAAAATTATAGTCAACTTATAGAACGGTTTGAATATATATCACCTAGGCAGAAACCACAGGGTTTTTTTTAACAGGCGTCACTCTGAAATGTTGAATGAGTGTGTAATGTGTGTTGCATCAGGACTAATTTCTTTTCCTTGTTTGAAGGGAAATTGGTTGATTTTTCCTTTCCTGGATGTACAATACAGGGAAAAAACCATAAATCAATGTAAGTGAACTATCTATATAGTTGCATATGCCTCTATACCAGGGTTTACCAAACCCAGTCCTCAGGGCTCCCCAACAGTGCAGGTTTTCCGGATCACATGTGACATAATTAGGACCACCTGCAGTCTCCAGAAACCCCCCCCCCCCCTGCGCTAACTAAGTGGCCACCATAGCGGCACTGTCTTATACAGCAGCCGCGGCGGAACTCCCCCCCTGACAATCCTGTGTGCGCCCCTGGGGTTGTACTCTTGTTTAATGTTACCCATAAATACTGGAAATTTCTTTTGACAGTTTTCACTCTGCACCAGTGACCAATGTTTGTTTTGTAACAGAAGATTACAGAATGGTATTTTCAAAACATTTTTTTTTAATTTGTAATGAGCACACTTGTTTGTTTAAGCTTTTTGTGATCATCATGATGGTGTATATTTTGCTTCTGTACTGTATAATATCTACTGACTCTTCATTACCCACATATCAGATTATCAATGTTCTCAGACTTAATAATTTTCCTGGTGAAGTATCAAACTGTAGTAAAACACCTTCTAACGGTGACCTTTAGAATGTGAGTAAAAACATTGGCTAATGTCATTACAATCCCATTATCCATAAAATTGCAACACATATTTGACTCGTACAGGTATTTCACAAATATTGGGGTGGGGGGGGGGGTGGGGGGTATTATACACTACCTTTTCAGAACGCTCTTTCTTGAGTAAAAGTTAGATCTGTTCTTTATGGTTTTCTAAATGATTTTTATGCTTGATTGGTGAATTCAAGCTCTTAGTATTTACATTGGCATTTAACACTTTTTTTCCATTTTTGTCCCTTAAATTTTTGGGTTGGGGAGTAGGAGTTGGTATTTTTATAGATTACATTAAATGTAATCCTGCAATATACATGATTATTGTTGGGCATTTAAACAATTTTGGGCACAAAAGGTTCTGACCCCACACAGGTGAGATCTCAGGTCAAAAAAATTATATTTAACCATAAGCCCCTTTTCCAAAAGTAACAGAATGAGGATCACATGATCCCTGTGGTTTGGAACATGCCACACCCCAGGCACCTGCAACTGATACATAATGGACAGGAATATTGCTTCTGCACAATACTTAACCAGACCATTGATGGTAATAAGGATATTTCCTCCTATAACTTTAAATGAACAATTTCTCTTAATAAAAATCTCTGTCATGAATATAATTATTTCCCAAATGCAATTTTTTGTGGAGATTTGTGGTAAAAATTATATATCCCTTATACTCCATGCTATAAGGACCAGTTTGGGCTGGCTTATCGGAGTACTGGGGAAATCCTCCTCCGGGACCAGCCATCTTACTTATCTGTTTCTCCCTTCCTCCTCTCTCCTCTGATGACCTCATCACAAGTGGGGACTGCACCACATGACATGCGCACTATCCCACATGTACAGGCAATAAGAGAAGAAGACAGAATACTCTGGCTCTGCAGTATCGGCTGAAAGAAAGTAAGCATGGGAAGATGGGGTGATTTTAATGTAATGTGGATGTGGGCTATTGCTTTAATGGAGAGGGTGAGGGCTAATAATTTAATGGGGGGGGTGAGAGATTTAAGTTTAAAATAAATATTATACATACATTACAGGCCATCTTAATGCAGGTGTGCTCGTGGGTGTTTATAATGCACACTACAATCCAAATGAAATCCAAAATTATACATAGGAAATAGACACTTGTATCTCATATTGCAAGGGGAATAATAAATATATGTTTATATAACAGAATCACTCTAGACTCGCGTTTTGTGACACTGTTGGTTGTTGCACACTGACAGAACATTAGAAACAAAACCTATTTAACAATTTTTTTTACAAAAAATAGGTGTATTTATTAAAATAAATACTATTATTATTGTACCTATTCCTTTTTGCAAACAAGGCCCCAGCATTTCCGAATCCAGACAATTAGCTACTGGGCTTAAGACACAAGCAGCAACAGGTAGTGGAAGTTGCAAGAACAGGCAAGGATAGAGCAGGACTCTCTGCCAAGTGTTCTGATTAAGGTGGAACTGTCATGATTTTGTTTGACTGTTCTGCTCAGTTAAGACATTGTCCCAATCTAGAGGTCTGGGCCCTAACTCTATATATACTTTACACTGTATTATTTATATACTACACTATGCCACTTGCCATGTCATCCATGAGCTGACCATGCCCCCCTCATAGGCAAACCGAGGGGGGGGGTTCCTAGTGCCTGGAAACGCCCATCCAAGCCTGGGGCACTGTATAATTGAGGTGGCTGGATCCCGCCCCTGCTTCACACGGCTCTGCTTGAAAAGGGAGAGCTGCGTGCACCTAACAGTAGAGCACGCAGCATTGCCCATATATATTATGGGGATAAGAAGAGTTAGAGAGCAGCCAAGCACTGTCTAAAATTATAGTCACGCCTCCATGCATTCTGGTCACGCCCTCTGGCGGCGTGGTGTGGAAACCCCCCTCTACAAATCCTGCGTTTGCCCCTGACCTGTGGATCTGTTACAATGTGTCAGTCAGTAATGAATACTCCTGTTCTCCAGCATGGAGATATGGAAAACCTGCACTGTTAGGGAGCCCTGAGGACTGGGTTTGGGAAACCCTGCTCTATACAGTTTGTCAAAGGAATATTCGTTGTTTAGGTGGTGGGATAGACTAGGTAGACAGAGGAGGTTCCTTGGGACTTCTGTCGTTGGTGTGATGCAGCTGACTTCAGCACTCACTGGAATTCTTTGCAGAAGTAGAACAGCCACAGGAAAGGAGGATATCATATCAGTGAGTGTTGGATCCCTCTGCGTCTGTGGCTCTCCTACAACGCTCCAGCTACTCTCCAGTAGAGGTGCCCAATGCAAATTGAGGACTGCTGCAATGCACAAATTTTGTGGGTCCCTTGAGAAGGACCCCCACCAATGTACTAGTCATTTTATTATATACACAAAAGTGACCCCTTGAAGTGTTTTAAACTGTTTGTTATACTATAGGGGAGAATCAATTCTGCGAGATGTGCCATGTGGTGCCTCTGGAATAGTCGGCAAAGTCAATCCTCAGTGATGTCCGACCTGAAATTTTTGCCTCGTAATCTTCGGAAGTCTGTCAGCACTTTGTGGAGAATTGAATCAGCCCCTGTGACTTTCCTGGTATTACAATAAGTGATATAGACAAGCAAAAGGGACACTCACTACAGTCATATCGCTAATAGATAGCTGAAAACTATAATGGAGCAGTGAGTGTCAAAAGTGAGATATGTATATACCATATAAGAAAAGTGAATTTAAGTTTAGATGAAGTCCATGGTCCAGTGTCTAACTAGGCAAGAGTAAGCACTATATCAGACAAGCATCTTTGTAATGACTTTCATGATGTGTTTCCTTACAAGTGTAAAAATATTTATTGTGAGCAATTTATTGTGGTAATATTACTGAGCCACAGTGGATTATATTGTATATGATGACATTTGTATTCTCAGTTCAGCTTACCGATACAGCAGCCACGGTTGCTTGGTGCAGCTCAACCCTTGTTTTAGGTAACTCTGCTCCCAGTGATCTTCAATATTTGACTTGTTATACAGATTCCAAGCAAAGTCCCATTCCTTTTCACCACCCTCCGCAATGCCATAGCAATAGATGGAGCCTTTAATGGATTGTGGGATTCTGTAGAGTCACATATAATAAAAATTGTATAAATCATCTTATTAATCTCAAAGAAAGACCAGGGGCAAAATATATCAAGACACGATTTGCCTTTATTAGTGATTTTCTCGGGCAAGTTTGAACTCGCCTATGTATGAAAGTGTGAGTTGATAGTAAATCACCAGTAAAGTGATTTATCCAAAATTAATATGCTACAAATCACCGTTCCTAATTTTGGCCATTCTAAGAATACAAGTAGTCGTATGTATGAAGCTGCAATTTTGCAATTCGCTGCTATCTCGCTGTGAAAATTGCCAGAATCAACATGCTGCTTTGGATAGGTGAGATTAGCAAATACATACACTTTCCACTGCTGGCCTATGTTAACATAACAGGAGATAAAATACAAGTTTTAATTATGAGGGTAATCGTGACTTCTTGTTTAGAGGAGCAAAAATTATTATTCATTATCTTACGGGGACTAAATTATTTTATTTTCTTGTACCCATGTACATGCTGTCACTTGTAGTGTGACAAGTATGTACGTCAAATAGTCTCCCCATCTGGAAAAATGATGTGGTGCCACATCATAAAAAAATGATTGCTGCTCCACTAGTAATGAAATAGTAAGCCACAATAATATAATAAAATAAATAAAAAATCCCTTACATATTATTATTAAGGAAATTTGGGCCAATAATTTAATCATAAAATAGTTTTGCCCGTGTAAGATAATTAGTAATAATTTTTGCCCCTCAAAAAAAAAAATCATGATTAACCTGATATTACATCAGGGAATAAGATGGCACTTCAAGCTTGCGTGAAACATTAAGACATTAGCCACATTGGGCCTGATTCATTAAGGAAAGTAAAGCAAAAAAAATAGTAACTTTGCACCTTGGCAAAACCATGTTGCATTGGAGGGGGAGGCATATTCTAAAAGGAACAAACACACAGAAAGATCCCCCAGCACACTGCTATAGCCAGCAAAAGACCTGCCATTTCTACTGTAGATAAAAATGCAAAAGTCTTAGTTGCACACATTTACAAATGCTGTCTTTCGTTCGGCTCAGATACAGATCAGGCTGCAGGATCCTCGCAGGTCCGGATTGGTTAAAAGGCCTGATGGTGCCTCTCG